>NC_133326.1:92936287-93216287 GCF_042186555.1 Aquarana catesbeiana | reverse complement strand
TATAACATTCAATAATTTAATTGTTCTGGAATAACTAATATGGAAAGGCACACTTATCAGATTGCTCACCCCCTCTGATGGAACATTGATTACATTTTAGGGGGTTGTGAAATCCCTAAAAAAAATTACTTTTAGGACACGCAGGAATTTAGGGACTAAAAAGGCTACAAGACTGCAGTTGTCGCACTCTGCAGGTGCAGTTGCTAACCAGCTTACAGTAAATGAGGTAATGTAAAAAGGCATTCATGTTGCAAGGAGTACACAATCACATGCAAGGGCAATTAATGAAAACACTTTGAGGCTTGCATATGATTTGATGATGGAAATCAGCAGAGCTTCTGCTCATTTACTAAAGCACTGGAACAAATGCACTTGTAGAGTGCACATGCATTTTGCAAAGTGCAACATATATTTGCTTTAGACAAATCAACACCACAGAACATTCCAGCAAATTTTAACGAGGGTGGGGGTGGGGGGGTTGTGAAATCTAGATAATTGCTCATTAGCAGCACACTATTTGGAGTGAGTTTAGGTGGTGGGGGGGGTTTGTGAAATCTAGATAATTGCTCATTAGCAGCACACTATTTGGAGTGAGTTTAGGTGGTGGGGGGGGGTGGGGGGGTTGTGAAATCTAGATAATTGCTCATTAGCAGCACACTATTTGGAGTGAGTTTAGGTGGTGGGGGGGGGGGGGTGGGGGGGTTGTGAAATCTAGATAATTGCTCATTAGCAGCACACTATTTGGAGTGAGTTTAGGTGGTGGGGGGGGGGGTGGGGGGGTTGTGAAATCTAGATAATTGCTCATTAGCAGCACACTATTTGGAGTGAGTTTAGGTGGTGGGGGGGGGGGGGTGGGGGGGTTGTGAAATCTAGATAATTGCTCATTAGCAGCACACTATTTGGAGTGAGTTTAGGTGGTGGTGGGGGGGGGGTGGGGGGGTTGTGAAATCTAGATAATTGCTCATTAGCAGCACACTAAATACACTCAAACAAAATACATTCCAAATGAGTAGACTAGGTGGATATGTTCCCATCACTTCATGCTGGGAAGGTTATTGAAGGAAAATATACATGCATGACAAAAAATAACAGTAAAAAATTCCAGCATGTGTGAGGATAAAAAGGGGACATTCACACTATATTGCAATGATGGTAAGTAGTGTTTGAAGCAAGAAATACATCACATTATCAAAGATTACATAAAAGAACATGTGATGCTAATAAAAGAAAAATATCTTACCTTAATATAGTCCTTCTGCAGGACCTGTATGATGGCAGAACAGGTCTCTGGGATAATGATCCCCAGAGCCTGGGGGGAGATGCCTGTCGAGAACTTAAGGTCCTGCAGGCTTCTCCCTGTGGCCAAATACCGCAAGGTAGCGACCAGCCTCTGCTCCGGAGTGATGGCTTGCCTCATGCAGGTATCCTGCCTGCTGATATAGGGGGTCAGCAAAGCCAACAAACGGTCAAAAACGGGGTCCGTCATCCGGAGAAAGTTCCTGAAATCCTCAGGATTATTCTCACGGATCTCACGGAGCAAAGGCATGTGACAGAACTGGTCACGCTGAAGCAACCAATTCTTGGTCCATGAACTCCTCCTCGCCCTGTTCATGGACTGGTCTTGGGCTGAAGAATAAACTACAGCACCAAGCACATACAATGCACGAGCTCTACGACGAGTACGTACAGGTAACATGGCTTCAAAACGGTCGGCTGGTCAGAACGCACTAAACAGAACGCACTGAAGAACAGCAAGGCCTGTGAAGAACGACCTGAAAATCAGGAACGAGCGGCCAATAAAACAAAGATTTCTCAATGCCAACTGACCAAACGCACTGAAAAGCAGATACAAACCTCACAAGCACAGACTGAACAACAGTTAAAACGAACTGAAAAATACGAGTCTCACAAGCGCGAATCGTCTCTCACCAAACTTCTACTAACACGAGATAAACACGAGATTAGCAGAAGGAGCCCAAAGGGTGTCGTACGGGCTATTGAACTTCCGTTTTATAGTCTCGTCGGACTTGGTGTACGTCACCGCGTACTAGGCTGTCGTACTTTTGTGTGGTCGTGTGTGTGCAAGTCCGTTCGTAAGAAAGTCTGCCGCAAGTCCGCCGAAGGTACGTCGGAAGTCTGTCGGACAGGCTGTCGGACTTTTGTAGACGAAAAGTCCGACCGTGTGTACGCGGCATAAGGTTTAGAAAAATGTTAGATTGTAAGCTCCTATGAGCAGTGCCCTTAAAACCCAATTGCTAACTGTTTTGCCAAATGTAGCACCATATATCCTGTAGAAATTTTTTTGACGCTAGAGAATGAATGTACATAATTTTGTTTCTGCTGGCAAAATAAAAGTACATTACTGAGCTTTTTTTTTTCTCTTTTCCTTCTTCTTTTTAATTAGTTTTGGGGATGGTGGTTTTGGGGAAGTGCAATATCTTTTTTATCTTATAATTTCTATATGTATTTGTGCACCAAAAAAACAAATCTCTTCAGCACACCTGAAAGTAAATGATAAAGGTGGAATCAGCTGTGGAGAATCGCAGGTAATGAATTCAGATGGTGGATAGGCAGTGTTGTATGTGTCAGCCCTGGTTCACATTGGTGCAATTTGACATGCCAAATCAGTTGCAATTGCACCGTTCTAATTGGTGCGGTACCACAATTTCCAAAAGTAGTTTCTGTACTACTTTTTTGGCGACTTTGTGGTGCGATTTTTATTGACATCAGTGTAGAAACCTGCACAGATGTCTCTAAATTCCCCCCGCAGTTGGGGCTAACATGCGGGAATGAAACTGTGTGAGTTCAGCTGAACTCGCATGATTTCCTACCGCTGTCAGGGCTCAAACTGGGTCTTTGTCTTTGTAATTCACCTGCTGCTATCCCAGGGACACCATTTTTTATCAAACTCCCTTAAGTTTATCTTCACATATCATATGTAGAATACAGATTTGCATATTTGCAAATAAACAAAAATATAAAAACTCTAATCGTGGTTGCAATCAAATATTCACAGCTGCGATTAAAAGAGCCTGGTTTCACCTTCTTACCTTGAAATGAGTCATTGTAATCAGTGGCGTCTCTAGCTTTCATATTTAGGGGGAGGCACATGGGGGGACAGGGACAAAAGGAGGAGGGCAACCATAAAACACAAATATACACATTGGGGCAAAAAAGTATTTAGTCAGCCACTAATTGTGCAAGTTCTCCCACTTAAAAAGATGAGAGAGGCCTGTAATTGTCATCATAGGTATAACTCAACTATGAGAGACAAAATGTGGAAACAAATCCAGGCAATCTCATTATCTGATTTTTGAAAGAATTTACTTGCAAATTATAGTGGAAAATAAGTATTTGGTCAATATCATTAGTTCATCTCAATACTTTGTTATATATCCTTTGTTGGCAATAACAGAGGTCAAACGTTTTCTGTAAGTCTTCACAAAGTTGTCACACACTGTTGCTGGTATGTTGGCCCATTCCTCCATGCAGATCTCCTCCGGAGCAGTGATGTTTTGGGGCTGTCACTGGGCAACACAGACTTTCAACTCCCTCCAAAGGTTTTCTATGGGGTTGAGATCTGGAGACTGGCTAGGCCACTCCAGGACCTTGAAATGCTTCTTACGAAGCCACTCCTTCGTTGCCTGGGCAGTGTGTTTGGGATCATTGTCATGCTGAAAGACCCAGCCACGTTTCATCTTTAATGCCCTTGCTGATGGGAGGAGGTTTGCACTCCTTTCATGTACACGGATCAGTCGTCCTGTTCCCTTTGCAGAGAAACAGCCACAAAGTGTGATGTTGCCACCCCCATGCTTCACAGTAGGTATGGTGTTCTTTGGTTGCAACTCAGCATTCTCTCTCCTCCAAACACGATGAGTTGTGTTTCTACCAAACAGTTCTACTTTGGTTTCATCTGACCATATGACATTCTCACAATCCTCTTCTGGATCATCCAAATGCTCTCTAGCAAACCTCAGACAGGCCCGGACATGTACTGGCTTAAGCAGAGGGACACGTCTGGCACTGCAGGATCTTAGTCCGTGGCGGCATAGTGTGTTACTGATGGTAGCCTTTGTTATGTTGGTCCCAGCTCTCTGCAGGTCATTCACTACGTCCATCCATGTGGTTCTGGGATTTTTGCTCACCGTTCTTGTGATCATTTTGACCCCACGGGGTGAGATCTTGTGTGGAGCCCAGATCGAGGGAGATTATCAGTGGTCTTGTATGTCTTCCATTTTCTAATTATTGCTCCCACAGTTGATTTCTTCAAACCAAGCTGATTGCTTATTGCAGATTCAGTCTTCCCAGCCTGGTGCAGGTCTACAATTTTGTTTCTGGTGTCCTTCGACAGCTCTTTGGTCTTCACCATAGTGGAGTTTGGAGTGTGACTGTTTGAGGTTGTGGACAGGTGTCTTTTATACTGATAACAAGTTCAAACAGATGCCATTAATACAGGTAATGAGTGAAGGACAGAGGAGCCTCTTAAAGAAGAAGATACAGGTCAGTGAGAGGCAGAAATCTTGCTTGTTTTAAGGTGACCAAATACTTATTTTCCACCATAATTTGCAAATAAATTCTTTCAAAAATCAGACAATGTGATTGTCTGGATTTGTTTCCACATTCTGTCTCATTATGTCTCTCATAGTTGAGGTATAAAATAGGTATACTTAACACACAGATATTTGATGGCAGATATAGGAATATGAAACATTGCTTGGAAGTGGGGTACAATTGTCTATTTTGGCAGTTCCAAGATGTAGAATTTTTAGTGTCCTTTGTCAAGCTTCAATACTTTACCTGTTTTGTACAAGCTTCACAGATGGAGACACCCCTATAGTATACACTGGAGCACCTGTGTGGGCCCCCTAATAAAAAGGGTGTTCATGTGTCCCACACTAGTGCTCCAGCGTCCAGATGCTGCTGAGTGTCCTCTCCTTACACAAAATCTAGTTTGCATTTTATTCTAGGTACAAACCCATCTACACAACCAAATTATTTGCAGACAAGTAGGCCATAAAAAATGTGGGTAAATGCATATGGCCAAAACAATGGTGTTTTCTAGGCCGAACAAACAATGTTTTATACGGACAAATAATGTGCCCATGAACATGAAAGTTGCCATTTTAAACTGGATAACAGTTAAGAAAAGCACATGGAGCAGCACGAATGTAATAAACATAAAGAATAGGAACACAGCACAACTACTTACTTTTTTGCAGCACTCTCCTGATCTTTCTGTACTGCTCATGCTCTCTTAATTTTAGGTCCGACCACCGTTTCCTGAGCTGATCTTTCGATCATCGTACCCCAAAATTACGGTGCAGACTCTTGACTACTTTCGCCATGATCTTGGCCTTTCAGACATTGGGGTTGGAGTAAGGTCCATACTTCCCGTCATAGTCGGCCTTCTTCAGGATAACCACCATCTCCAACATCTCCCCAAAGGACATATTTGAGGCCTTAAATCGTCTCCTTCTGGATCGGGACGTTTCAGGCTCCGGGCTTTCCTCCCCCTCCTCCATGTTGCTGTAATTATCTGACACGTGCTGTGTCTCCGCCATGTGCTCTTCCCCCACTGCGCCGAACGAGAAGGGGCGGGGAATAGACTAGAAAGAACGTCAGGGGCGGGCGCAGTTTCACGCATGCGCAGTGTGTATAAAGCGTAACACGGGTGCGTAGTACATACGATCTGTGAGCGGAGGAAGGAGTATCCGAGGCGCCGATCGTGATAACGAAGGTAAGATCTAAACTTGGGCCTATACTGCTTTTACATTGAGGCCTATATTGTAACAAGATTAGGAGAGTTTTGCCTGACATTAGGGTTTGTCTTGTGTTGTGTCTTGCAGAGAAAATGGATGGCTTCAATGACCACAACTTCCTCCCCCTGTTCATAGACAAGTACAGGGAGCTGCCCTGTCTGTGGCAGGTGAATCATCCACATTATAATCATAAACAAAAGAGGCAGCAACCATCCCTTATTTAAAAGCCAAAATTGGTGGCCTGAGGAGCACTTATCTTAGGGAGCGCAAGAAGGTCAGGGATTCCCAGAGATCTGGAGCTGCAGCAGATGACATTTATGTCCCCAGGCTGTGGTACTATGAGAGACTGCGATTTCTGTCAGACCAGACTGGAGTCAAGGAATCCCTCTCAACCCTTCCTTCCACTCTTCCTTCCACCCCAGCTGAGGCTTCTGATGTCCAACCTGGGACTTCCAGCCAGGAAGAAGTGGAGGAGCCCAGCTTGAGCCAGGTATAGCATTCTTCTACAGATTTCTGGTCAATAAAGAAATTATTTTTACTAGATGTTATTATTGATCACTAATTGCTGATTTAATAAAGGCGTTTACATATCAATAGACAGTAGTGGGCAAAAATAATTGTGACAAGAATGAAAAATGCTGGGCTCAGAAGGATAGTCTTTTATATTTGTTAACATTCAATTTGCAACAGTCATGATATGAAAATTGTTTGTGATTGATGAAGTAAAAACTAAAACGATGTCCCTTTTTCATACACAGGAAGACCTCAGCCAGGACGAGGCTCCGCCTTCCAAACAAAAGACCCAGGAAGGGGAGTCACGTGCAGGATTCAGCACTCAGGCTCATTCAGGAGGCTTCTGCATCCCTCAGCCACCCACACTCCTGAAGAGGCCTTTGCCTGTACCACCAAACTGCAGGGCATGCAGGAGGGCCAACGCCAGCTGTGTGAGGACCTTCTTTATAAAGTCTTAACTAAGGGGGTGAGGGGCAAAATCACACCCAATACCCACGTGATTGAGTAGGAACATCCTCCTCCTCCTCCTCCTGCCACAACTCCACCACCACAGCCACAGCGTGGAAGGAAGACCAGAGAGTGATGACCCTGGGTTCAGTCTGGTCTGACAAAAGATGCAGACTCTTTTATGACCACAGCCTGGGGACACAGATGTCATCTGCTGCTTTCATGATCTCTGGGACTTCTGGACCAGACTGCACTCCCTTATATATGGACTCCTCATGCCACCAATTTTGCAGTAAAATAATTGATGTCTGCCCTGGGGGTCAAAGGCTTCACCAACTTCTGCTGTTTCTCCAGCGTTGCCTCCCTCTTTGTTTGGTTCTGAGCCCTTAATAAAGGTTTTTTGGTTTCAATTATACTCACCTATGTGTGTTTTCATTCAAAAAGGACAGTTTGTTTGTGAGGAGGCAAGTACATTTCAAAATACAATGTGAAATTAACAAGAGACACCATCACCAAGCAACCTCCTTGAGAATAATTAATACAAGATAATAATGGTGTTGTGGTAACTTGACACACAAAACACACACAAAAATATTCTGGATGTTAAATAACTAAAAAAAAAAAAAAAACAAGATCAGCCTTGAAAAAAATACAAACAAAAAAAAAAAAAAAAAATCACATCAGGCTTTAAAAAAAAAAAAAAATGATATAGATTTTTGGTCACATGTGACAAATCATAATATATTGAGGGAATCACGATAAATAATAAAGAAAGAGGTTTGTGAGAACTCTGTGTGAATATCAGCAGCAAAACTACTTCGTTCTTCCTGCATTATAAAGAAGAAGAGAGTGCGCTGTATTAAACAATTTTAAAGATTGCAGCATGACGAAAGTGCTCTATCCATTCCGAACGCTAATTTTACCAGACTGAGCTGTTCCGTCTCGGAATTTCTTCTGAGCATGCGTGGCACTTTGTGCGTCTGAATTGTCCACACACAGTCGGAATTGACGCGATCGGATTTTGTTGTCGGAAAATTTTATAGCCTGTTCTCACACTTTGTGTGTCGGAAAATCCGATGGAAAAAGTCCGATGGAGCCCACACATGGTCAAAAATTCCGACAACACGCTCCGATCGAACATTTTCCGTCGGAAAATCCAACCGTGTGTATGGGGCATTATCCTTTTACAGTGAACCGCAATAAAAAAAAGAAGAATGGAACTTACATTTTGTCGTTCACGCTAATATAGGCTTAAACGTGAATTATTATGGATTGATGCAAACCTGCTAACTACAAGTTCCATATTTATTTGGGATGCAAGTCTGGCCTCAATTGACAATGTGGCAACATCTGAAAGCCTTTCCTCAGTCGTTGTTGTGCGTAGAAATGATTTTATTAACTTTAGTGCAGAAAAGCTTCTTTCACATGAGGCACTACTGGGTGGCAAAACACAAGCTATTTACATAGCCGATAAAGCTCAAGGAATGGAATAGAGTAAGGTTCCAGAAAGTTAGTGAACTCAAGAATTGTGTCCACCTTAATGGCATCTGATGATTTTTTTCTGTGTAGGGTTAGCATTGCCTGCTTTAGCTCAATCTCCAAGTTTTCTATGTTGCAGGAGTAGAATTTGGCCATTGGTAGCAATTTTTTAAAATTAAGAAATGAGATCAAGGATTCAGATACTGTACACCTTCCATGATTTCCAGAGAATCTTTTGAAAAGCTCTAAAATTATTCTGTCAAGAACAACATACATGAACATTTGAATGAAATCATCTTTTTTGAGCAGTTGTTGTCGATGCCCTATGGTTTCCAAAATGACGCTATTTCTTAAGTTGAGAGGAGGCCGGCGATCTCGCTTCTTGGAAGGCGATTGGGTAGAATCATCATTTGGTGCTGATATTCCACACTTGATGCTCAGTTGGATTGCTTCTGCCCAGACACACTCTATTGTTCCACAATTAGTAGAAGCTTCAGGTCCCCTCTCTGGATTTTCTTCAAGCTCTTGAATAATTGTTTGCACAAGAAGGAAAGCTGATGCCAATATCTTTGGCTTGTAACATGTTAGAGAGTGTCTGGGTCATTTTTAGTATGTTCTCAAAAAACACAAGTGCCAGAATGAAGCCAAAATCAATGAACTGGTGAATGGATTTTGCCTCAACTGCTCTCTCAGTATGGTTCCCTTCTACCAAAATACTTAGAGTTTCCAGTAGAGGGCCAAGCATTTTAAGAACAGCATTGTGGTGTCCGGACATTCAACAGGGAGGACGTGTGTTAGCTCTGCTCCGTCCAGGCTACTCGAATCCATAACCATCCCTGTACTTCCTCACCCCATCGAAGCTTTATTTTAATCTCAGGGGCACGTGGACACCCTCGGCTGCGGCCCCTGGGGAATATTTAACCCATCTGGCAATTTTAAGCAGTCCTGGGCCTAAAGCCAAGTTCGTGTCTCGGACGCCCGCCGCCATCTTGGGGCCTACTTAACACCCGGAGCCCACCGCTCTCTGCTACTCCGGACCAGCGGCCTCGGAAAAGCTCCTGCGCAGCACCCTGGCACTCGTGATCCCCCTGTTCTGGCGGCTACTAACCTGGAGATCCCCTCTCTGTTACGCCGATCTCCGGAGGTCCGATGCCATCTTGCGGCCTACCGCTCCGACCTACCCTACCTCTTGGAAAGCAGTGAGTACCTTGTTACTCCACCACCTACCTCTCAGCCGGCTTCCCTTCAGTGCTGGGACAGTCTTTAATAACTGGAGCCTCGAATCTGAGCCCATACGAAGCCGCTTGAGGCCTTCCCGCAATCGGTGCTCACCCGGCCGGCCACCACAGCTAGGAAAGTCCGCGGCTTCGGCCTACCTCTGGAGGACGGCAGCCATCTTAGTACTCTAACTACTCCCTATTTACACCTGTGCCTCCACACGTTCTATACAGCTACTGCACCTGTTCCTCTAGACTCTGCTCAAACTGGATCCCCTTGCTCTGCAGCTGAGGTGGCCCTGATACTACCCACATTTTATTTTCACAAAAATCTCTACAAATAATAACATTATTTTGAAGTATGAACGACACTGAGCAAATGTAAGTAAGCAGTGCCCCACACAGCTACCGGCCTAATAGTTCCAGTTATGCCTTCCAAATCAACTAAATCCCACTCTGCATCGGGTAAAAGATCTGGTAAGAGGTCACTGTCTATTCCAGTATCTGCAGGCTCTATTCAACAATACTTGGCCAACGCACGTGGCGACCAGGCCTGTACCTCGAGACCAAGCGCCTCTCCCTCATCTCACGTTGACTCTGTGAGGGAAGGCTCTCCTGCTTCCTCATACTGCTCGGATCTCATGGATGACCCTGGATCCTCTGCTGGCTCCGAAATGACTACGCTGATGAGTGGTCTTAAAAAAGAACTCGCAGGTATGTTTCATAGCTTGGAAAAGTCTATTAAAAAAGAGATAACTGCAGTTAGAACCGACATGTCACACATCTTGGTCAGAGTAGAGGAAACGGAGCAACGGCAGGATACACAAGCCCTAGCCATTAAAGAACTGCAAGACACTGTTACCCAACTAGCATTTGCTCATCGGGCCTCCCTATACAAACTCGAAGACCTCGAGAACCGCAACCGCAGAAATAATATACGTGTCAGAGGTCTGCCTGAGGCTACTGGAGATAGTGATCTAGAACCATCAATACGTGGCATTTTCAACACCATTATGGGTAACCCTGTCACTGCACCACTCCGCTTTGACCGTGTACACCGTGCTCTGCTAATTCTGACCAACCCAGAGACGTCATCTGTCGCTTGCATTACTTCGAGGATAAAAATGCCATTATGATGAAGATGCGGGGCCTGCCTAACATAGACTTTGACGGGGCAATCATCACCGTATTTCCAGACCTCTCCAAAGATACTTTAGACCGCCGTAGAGCTCTAAAGCCCCTCCTTGATCTCTTACGTTCAGACGGGATCACATATACCACAAAAAATGGCCGTTCCCATACACTAAGGTTCCCGGAGGAACTCACAACCTTTCTGCAGGCTCTTAATCTTCCGCCCTTGGAACTCCCAGGCTGGCAGGACTCAATTCCTAAATTTTCGAACCTCGCAGATTCAATTTGGAGAAAACAACCCCTTCAAAGACAGGACGCACCTCTCTCCCAGGATCTGCACAAAAGCACGGTTGAATTGTGCAAATTTGTTCTTTATTTTTCTTTCTTTTCATTCAACCACATTCCACCAGTACAGATGTTCAATCTCCTACAGTTTACTGGCACCAAGTCAGGTTTCAATTACAATTTTTTGCAAATTTACCTGATTATACTTTGTAGACTTTGACCTGTGAATAGTTAGACCACTGATTTCCCTT
Organism: Aquarana catesbeiana; assembly: GCF_042186555.1. Lineage (NCBI taxonomy): Eukaryota > Metazoa > Chordata > Amphibia > Anura > Ranidae > Aquarana > Aquarana catesbeiana. The sequence continues at coordinate 93,205,205 of NC_133326.1, read as the reverse complement.
TTTTTTTTTTTTTTTTTGTTGCCGCATCAGTATGGTCTACAACATGTGCTGCCTTGTAGGAATTTCAATGTTTAAGTTGATTTTTGCTCCTGCCTACATAACCTTTTTATTTAACTGGAACTAATTATTCATTTCTAGTTATAAGTTATTTGTTTTTTACAGGCCGAGTGCTGTCGGGGCACGTCTCTTTTATTGCCCCTCCCCTACAATATAACCCTGTCCCCCCCTCCTTCTGGGGTTGGTGAGTGCGTGCGACCTTAAAGTTATTTTATTCAATCCCTGCCCAGGGTTTTGGATGGCTGCTCGCTCTCTCTCTCCCCAATGGGACCACTGCAGATTTCTGCGTGTTATTCATGTGTTTCCCACAAGTTCTTTAATTCATGTATATGATTTTTCTATATGTTCACTCTCTCCTTCTCTTCTTTTTTTCTACTTTTTACTCTATTCTCTCCTCTTCCCCCTCTCTCCACACCTCCCCTCCCCCTGCTGGCATGCATGGAAGTATAGGCTGAAGGATCCCGCTTTGATGTAACAATGGTTACGTTAAAGTTCTTATCGTACAATGTTAGGGGTCTTAATGTCGCAGCTAAGTGGCACCAAACATTCCGTGAACTAAAACAAGCCGCATGCTCTATTGCTTTTCTTCAAGAAACGCACTTAACGCACACAACTCCGGTTAAATTGACCCTCCCCACTTTCCGCAATGGTACTACAGCTTATCTGACACTAACAAAGCTAAGGGAGTGGCCATTGGGTTTAGCAGAGGTGTATCCTTTCGCTTGTCTGACATGCTAGCTGATGATTCCGGTCACTTTCTCTTCCTCAAGGGCTTCATAGGTAATACCCAATGCACCCTTGCAAATGTATATTGCCCAAACCAAAATCAGCCTACCTTTTTTTCACAAATTCTAACCAAACTATCACATTTCACCTAAGGTCTTACTATTTTAGCAGGTGACATTAACATGTCTCTAGTCCCAAGGCCGCTCTAATATTTCCTTTAAACGCCTGAAATTTGTCAAAAGGAGACTCATGGATCTCCAATTCATGGATGTCTGGCGCCTCCTCCATCCCAAGGTAAAAGATTTCTCACATTTCTCCACAACACACCAATCATATTCTAGAATTGACAATATATTCCTAGATCATTTTCATCTCCCCCTCCTACAGTCTACTCACATAGGTACCGCAACTATTTTGGATCATGCACCTGTGTCGATGATGTTGAATATGCCTTCCTTAGCACGCCGTACTAATAACTGGAAACTTAACGACTCCCTTCTTACTAATGAAGCCGAGGTTTCCATACTGGCCTCTTATCTCTCACAATATTTCAAGGAAAACAAACCCTCTGACACCTCTCCCTCCATTGTTTGGGAAGCTCATAAGGCTACCATTAGAGGCCGTTTCATCGAGCTTGGTGCCAGAAAGAAAAGGGAGCATGGTCAACAAATCGAACAGGTCTTACAACAAATAGCTGATCTGGACAAGCAACACAAACTCTCTCTCCATATTGAGCACCTCCAATTCCTCACACTTAAACGAGAGGAATTAAAGTCTCTTCTTAATTTAGACACTAAGAGAAAATTCCAATGCATATCACAGAAATTTTATGAGTGGGGAAACAAACCAAGTAGATTACTGGCTAGATCATTAAAAGCTAAACAAACGCAGTCCTTTATTCCCAAAATTAAACTTTCATCAGGAGAGCTTGCACATGCAACTCCAAACATTGCTAAGGCCTTCAAGGAGTTCTATGCGGATCTCTACTGTGTCAAAAATGACCTCTTTACCTCAGAAAGAGAGACTTAGACACATACTCTCCTATCTGAAAGAAGCTAACCTACCTAAATTGCCTATGTCTATCCTTAAAGAACTGGAGGAAGACTTCTCGGTAGAGGAATTTCAGGCTGCTTTGAAATCTACTCCTTCCGGTAAAGCGCCCGGACCGGATGGGTTCACTATTTTATACTACAAAACATTCAGTGACATTCTGCTTCCCTGTCTCACAGCTTATGCAAATTCAGTCTCTCATTCCTCAGGCTTACGCCCAGAATCCCTCTCCACTCACATTACTGTCATCCCTAAACCATATTTCATCCCTATACTCTAACCCCACAGCACAAATTAGAATCAATGGGACGCTGAGTGACTGTTTCGTCCTGCATAATGGCACTAGGCAGGGATGCCCCCTGTCCCCCCTCCTCTTTGCCATTACCTTAGAACCCTTCCTAGCGACAATTAGGAACAATGGTAATATTCAAGGTATACAAGTAGTTAAAAGCTCCCATAAATACGCAGCTTACGCTGACGACATACTATTTTTTATTCAGCAGCCACGCATCTCAATACCTAACCTAATGTCAGCATTTTCCACCTTTCAATCAATCTCCAACTTCAAAATAAACTAAATCGGAAATTTTAATTTCTCCCAGTCCGAGGTGACTTCCCTGAAGCCCCTCTTTCCCTTTAAATGGGAACCAAAACATATGAAATACCTAGGTATTTATCTCACTCCCAATCCCCACTCCCTTTTCCGGCATAACTACATCCCTTTGCTTAACAGGATTATTGAGGACTTACGAAAATGGTCCAGCCTATCTCACACTTGGTTAGGAAAAGTAAATATTATTAAAATGAATATATTACCCCGCATACTCTTTCTTTTTCAAATGCTCCCACTGGGGGTTCCAGTGGGGTTCTTTACTATTTTGCAAACCATGATCTCCCATTTTATTTGGAGGAACAGTCACCCCAGGATATCTGGGGAGCTACTGTTTCACTCCAAGGGCTCTGGGGGACTGGCACTCCCTAATTTTAAGGCGTATTATCAAGCGGTTGTACTGTCTAGGGTGGCCGACTGGAATATACGCTTTTAATTCAAAATTGTGGGTACAACTTGAATACCTTTTGAGTGGCGCTGATCTCTCGGTAGTTCCTTGGATACCTCGCTCCTGCAAGAATCTTGACCGAACCACCTCAGCACTCACCATATCCTCATTAGATATATGGGATACCCTGCATAAAAAATTCTCATGGGGGTATGACTCCCCTTTAACACCTCTCCTTAATCATAAATATTTTTTATTAGGCTTATTAGATCCCGGCTTCAAATCATGGAGACTGAAAGAACCTCTCTTACTACATCACGTTCTCCGTGGCAACACACTTAAACCATTCATAGGTGTGTGCAGCCTATTGCATTAGGGTGTGCACCCTTAGGCTCAAACACACATGCGTGTGCGAGTGTCCACATATATATGACCCCGGCACATTGATCTCCCTGCCGGAACAGTGAAAGAAAAGAGCATAAACACTTCTCTTATGGCAGAGCTGGTAAGAGGGAGATCTTTCCCCTGTTTCTGCTGCTACACAGAGCGATAACACTAATGTGCACGGGGTGATTAGGGTGTGCCTGGGTACACCCGGCACACCCTGTGCGCACGCCTATGAAACCATTACATATGATCCTTGATCCTAAACCCGGCACGTTTCTTGATAAATGGAGATATCATCATCTGCAATGTTTCTTGAGTTCCCTCCCTCACCCGCTTAGAAGTTTACAAGATTTAAATATCGTAGAAGAAATACTCCATTCAAAAGACCCTCCCTTACATAGTATTTCTCTATTTTATAAAGCTCTTATTGCTCTTCAAAATCCCGCCTTTCCACCTTTCCTGGCAAAGTGGGAAACTGATCTGGGCTCCCCCCTCTCAGACAACCAAAAGGATAAGGTCCTGCAATTAGCTCACACCTCCTCCCTTGCTTCTAAAATGGCAGAGGTCAATTATAAATTACTCACCAGGTGGCACTACACCCCTGTCAGACTACACCAAATGTTCCCTGCCAGTTCCCCATTGTGCTGGAGGAACTGTGGGAACAAAGCCACTCATGCACATGTCTGGTGGTTCTGCCCACTCATTCGCCCCTTTTGGACGGCCATTTGCAATCTGATCTCACAGATTTCTGAGGTCAGTTTACCCATGGATCCATGGACTGTCCTTTTCCATGCCACTAAAACCCCCATAGGTTCATATAAACGATCACTCATTCCTCACCTATTGAACACCGCCAAAGCTTTAATACCTACCTTATGGGGCCACACAACAATTCCGTCTATAAAAGTCTGGCTTCAGAAGGTTGATGAAGTTCATCTCATGGAGAATATTACCCATAACATTAAAGGGACTTCAGAAAAACATTCACTAACTTGGGCTCCTTGGGTAAAATTTCAGTCCACCCCCACATATAAGGATATTATAGTGCAAACCCCATAAGTCTACCAATTATACATCGCCATCTAAATTTCGATAACTTAATATTCTGCACATGCATGCCAGCAACCCCCCCCCCCCTTCCCATTTCACCCTCTCTCTTATCTTCTATCCCCTTTCTCTTCCTTTATTCTCTTTCACATCATCTAGTTTTATGTATTTCATCCTTTCTATTTTCTCTATTTTATCTCTCTTTTCTAATTAAAGCAAAGTTTTTCATCTTGTTTTTATATTCTGTTTCTAATGCTCGCGTAGAAAGAAGCCTCTTTCTACTTAATCATTACATTAGTTTTTATTTTCCCTCTTGAATCTACAGAGGTAGTTAATGTATTCTTGGCTTCATGACACTCATTGTAAATTTCCGAGCGTTGAAATTGTTTTCGCTTTCTCACCAAGTTTGTATCTAGTTTGTGATATAAGTACATCTTGTCTTTATTTTTCTATAATAAAAATTTATTAAAAAAAAAAAAAAAAGAACAGCATTGTAGGCTGCATGTTGGCATGTCCACCTTGTGTCACTTAATTGTTTAAGCTGGATAGCTGGTTTGCTTGACATTTCTTGTTGCACATTAGCAAACACTGAGTGAACAACAGAAGTACTGCAAAACACATACAGCTTTTCGAGTTTTACAAAAAATTAATTTGCTGCCTGTACATTCTTTACAGGTTGACCAGGTTGAGGCGGTGACTCATGCAATGAATGTAAAGTGCGCAAGGCACCTCCTTTTTAATGCGTACTTGCACGCCATTAAGCCGGCCACTCATTACAGAGGCTCCATCATAGCCTTGTCCAACACAATAATTTTTATCAATGACTAGAGATGCAAGGACTTGGAATATGTATCCTGTTAGAGATTCAGCATCAAGGCTATCTGCTTGGTAGAATTGTAAGAACCGTTCATGGACCATCTGATCGTGAAAAAATCGAACTACGACAGACAGTTGTTCGGATTTACTTAGATCCTTTGTTTCATCTGCAATGATGGAAAAGGGACTTCCTTTAATGCTCTGTGCAATGCCTTCTCTAACAAGAGCAGCCATAATTGACAGAAGTTAATTTTGAATAGATGGATGTAGATATCTTGCATTCCTAGGTCCTGTAATTTTCTTTCTTACAACGCTGTCTTTTTCTGCAATTAAATAGAGAATTTCACGTACATTTCCATGGTTGACATGATCTGAGCCGTACCGATGCTCTCGCTGGGCAATTTTAGTCTTGGCTGTCATTAACCTCTCCTGTGTGAGCTTTAGTTAGATCTTTCATGATCGATGTATCCTGGCTTACACTCTTTTTGAAATCCTCCCATCTGACATGGGAATCCTTGAGTGAAGCAGACTTCTCATGCTGTAGTATTCCTTTACCAGTTTTGAGTCCATTTTCCAGTTTTTGTACCCTATGTTGACAAACGGTACTTTTTTAACATGCCCATTGAGATATTTTGATGTTGAAAAAAATCGGCACGGGAAACAGTATGCTGCATCCTGGGCACAGAATATTCCAACCATGCAAACGATCCAAACCACTGTGGGCGGAATGACCTGAAGCGTGCTCCCATTTGTTTCTGCAGGTATTTTTTTAATACAGGCTGTCTTGGCCCTTCACTAGCACACTGGCTGATATCATCTGGTCCTTGTACCTTTGTTTTTTCAATGCTAGCAGATGTTTGTGCACTCTGTGGCTGTTCAGCTTCACTGAATTGCTCTTTGTAAGCACTGTGTTGAATATTGCTTTGTGAGGAGGTGCTTGCTTCTTCAACCTGCAATGAAGGTTCATCATTATCTGATATTAATTCAGCAGTGTCATATTCAACGTCATCCTTCTCAAGCTCTTCACACTCCTCAATGGAAGAAGATGGACAAGGCTGACTTTTTTCTTGTTGCTGCTCTTTTGAAATATCAGCCTTCTGGGCCTTAACATTTACCACTGAATAAAATGAATGGATGTCCATTTTTGAGTTGGATAAGAAAATTGAATCTGGAAAAAAATATACATGTTGTTCTTATGGAACACTTAACACATTTAACAAAACAAATGGTATTAATTTATGTTATCGATAAATATAGTTGCACTACCAACCAGCGATCAACTAAAATAACAAAAGCGGAGTTCCACCCAAAAGTGTAACTTCTGCTTATCTAATTCCTCCTCCCCTCCGGTGCCACATTTGGCACCTTTCAGGGGGGAGCAGGTACCTGTTTTCGACAGGTACCCTGTCCTCACTTCTGGCGGACTCAGTTGCGGCGATTTGTGTCACCAGGCCGGCCCCACCCCCGCCCTTGGGCCAATACAGAAAGTGCAGTAGGGAGCCGGCCGTGAAGCTGCAAGGCTACACTGTTGGGATCCCTTACCCGCAATGGTGGCGGCAGCACCGGGGGTGCCGACATCACTGGATTCCAGGATAGGTAAGTGTCCTAATATTAAAAGTCAGCAGCTGCAGTATACTGCAGCTGCTGACTTTTAATTTTTTTTCTGGGGGTCGGAACTCTGCTTAAATAATAAACCACATTATCACAAACCTTAATAAATGTGCATTAATAAAACATCACTATAATAAACTAATCTTTGTATACACACAAGGTCCATGACCATTGAACAATTAACAGAAAACACAATGATAAAATACTATAAGTATAATAGGACTAATTGTGTATGTGTGTGTTACATGCACACACACACATCACATACCAATGAACACACATGCTAATGAGCAGCAGTTGCATTAACTTGGTATAACATGCCAATGAGCAATACATGTATACACTTGGTATATCATGCCAAATAACAGTAAACGCATAAACTTGGTATATCGTGCCAAAGAGCAGTAAATACATAAAGTTTGTATATCATGCCAGTAAATGCATAAACCAAGTTGTATATAATGCAAATGAGAAATAAATGCATACACTTTATATATCCGGACAATGGGTATCAAATGCATACAAAAATACAATATTAAGCCCTGTGCTCAAGCTCCTGCTATTCTTGGGTGGCAACAATGCCCCAATACATATAACAAAAACCAAATGGAAAAGTTACCTGCGCACTATCCCAAATCCCTCTGCCTATTTAAATATTCCTAACAATGCACATGAAACGCATAAACATGAAATATTCCTGACGATGGGCATCAAATGCATAAACATGGAATATTCCTAAGAATGCACATAAAACGCATAAACATGAAATATTCCTAACAATGCACACGAAACGCATAAACATGAAACATTCCTGACGATGGGCATCAAACGCGTAAACATGAAATATTCCTAACAATGCACATGAAACTCATAAACATGAAATATTCCTGACAATGCACACAAAACGCACAAACATGAAATATTCCTAACATTGCACACAAAACGCATAAACATGAAATATTCTTGACAATGCACACAAAACGCATAAACGTGAAATATTCCTAACAATGCACACGAGACGCATAAACATGAAATATTCCTGACAATGCACACAAAACGCATAAACATGAAATATTCCTGACAATGCACACGAAACGCATAAACATGAAATGTTCCTGACAATGCACATGAAATGCATAAACATGAAATATTCCTGACAATGCACACGAAACTTATAAACATGAAATATTCCTGACAATGCACACTAAATGCATAAACATGAAATATTCCTGACAATGCACACAAAATGCATAAACATGAAATATTCCTGATAATGGGCATCAAATGCATAAACATGAAAACATGACATCACGCCGGCACGCAACCAACATGAACGCCAGGTCTGAATCTGTCCCTGATTGAATATGTGCCGCGAGGGTGCGTTTTGCAGCGGCGGCACCTATTTATTGAATTTAGTGCTCTGCTCTCTTCAGCTGACAGCTAGTGATGCCGACAAACTTAAAAAAAAAAAAAAATTGAGGGGCGAGTCCAGTCAGTCAAGTGGCCCATTGAAGCACCGAATCAGCTTGCCACCCACGCCCACCTGGTTGTATAATGGATATTGATGTTATGCAGCAAGAGAAATATAATTCCATGTTTTAACATAATTTAACCACTTCAATACTAGGCACTTTCACCCCTTCCTTCCCAGGCCAATTTTCAGCACTCTTGCACTTTCAATAAGAATTGCGCGGTCATGCAGCACTGTACCCAAATGAAATTTTTATCATTTTGTTCACACAAATAGAGCTTTCTTTTGGTGGTATTTTTTCAAAAATTAATTTTTTTATTTTTTGCGATATAAGCAAAAAAATGAGCGGAGGGGGGCGTGTCCGGATGTAGTGGGAGAAAGACGTGTTGCTCTGGAGCTCCGCCAATCCTGATCTAATCCGTCGCCATCCTGCATGTAATACAACCTGGAGAGCCTCCAAATGCTCCCTAACAATTACCAGACATCATCCTCACCAGCCCCAGCGGAAATTGTGGCCGATTGTGTCTCCATCGGGCCGTGGCTGACATTATACCTCAGAGACCTGCCGACATCTTGAGGCCTACGGAGCCTCCGTCATCCCCGGGCTGGAGTGCCGCGATCCGCGGGGTGAGAGGCAGCTGAATAGCACACATAGCTGGAGGTTGTCCCTGGGAGACAGCTGGACTGTGTGGGGGGCCTGAACAGCCACCCGAGAATCCATACAGGCTGATTCTGGGCGCCCGCGGCCTGCTGATCAAATCCATCGCCATCCTGCATGAAATACAACCTGGAGAGCCTCCAAACTCTCCCTAACAATCACCGGACAGCATCCTCACCAGACCCAGCGTAAATTGTGGCCGATTGTGTCTCCATCGGGCCGTGGCCAACATTATACCTCAGAGATCCGCCGCCATCTTATGGCCTACTACAACAGCATAGCTGCCAACTGTCCCGAATTTCCCGGGACATTCCCGGGACTTGGACTTCATTCCCGGATTTGTGGCGTCCCGGGAAATGTCCCGAAAAATTCGGTTCCGGTTTTTGAAACCGCCGCCGCTGCCGCCGCCACCGCCGCTAGAGGTCGGCGGCCGGCGGAGACATTGTCTCCGCCGGCCGCCATTTTGTTGGAGTTCAGGAAGACGGCTGGGGGGGGGGGCTAGACGAAGCTTCTGCGTCGCCGCCCACCCCCTGCCCCGCTCCGCCTCAGCCCGCCCCGCTCCGCCTCGGCCTGCCTCGGCCCGCCCCGCCTCGGCCCGCTCCGCTCCGCCTCGCCCCGCCTCGGCCCGCCCCGCCTCGGCCCGCCCCGCTCCGCCTCGCCCCGCCTACCCCCCGCCCCGCTGCCAGTCTGATATGGAAAGGGGCGGGGGTTCTAGGTGGGGGGTGAGCGCGCGCACCGCTGTGGGACACGATGTGAGTGGGGGGGGCACAGGGGACACCTGATGTGAGTGGGGGGGGGCACTGGGGACACCTGATGTGAGTGGGGGGGGGCACTGGGGACACCTGATGTGAGGGGGGGGCACTGGGGACACCTGATGTGAGGGGGGGACACCTGATGTGAGGGGGGGGCACTGGGGTGATGTGAGGGGGGGACACCTGATGTGAGGGGGGGGCGGGGGGGACACCTGATGTGAGGGGGGGGCACTGGGGACACCTGATGTGAGGGGGGGGCACTGGGGACACCTGATGTGAGTGGGGGGGGCACTGGGGACACCTGATGTGAGGGGGGGACACCTGATGTGAGGGGGGGACACCTGATGTGAGGGGGGGAGGGCACTGGGGACACCTGATGTGAGGGGGGACACCTGATGTGAGTGGGGGGGCACTGGGGACACCTGATGTGAGTGGGGGACACCTGATGTGAGGGGGGGACACCTGATGTGAGTGGGGGGGGCACTGGGGACACCTGATGTGAGGGGGGACACCTGATGTGAGGGGGGGGGCACTGGGGACACCTGATGTGAGTGGGGGGGGCACTGGGGACACCTGATGTGAGTGGGGGGGCACTGGGGACACCTGATGTGAGGGGGGGGCACTGGGGACACCTGATGTGAGGCGGGGGCACTGGGGACACCTGATGTGAGGGGGAGCTCCGCCGGGGACTCCTGATGTGAGGGGGGGCTCCGCCGGGGACTCCTGGTGTGAGGGGGGGCTCCGCCGGGGACTCCTGGTGTGAGGGGGGCTCCGCTGGGGACTTCTGATGTGAGGGGGGCTCCGCCGGGGACTCCTGGTGTGAGGGGGGCTCCGCCGGGGACTCCTGGTGTGAGGGGGGCTCCGCTGGGGGCACCTGATGCAAGGACGGACTCTGCTCAGACATCTGAAGCAAGGACGGACGGCTGGTGGCAGGCGACGTGGCAGGTGACACGCTCAGGGATCCCACTGATTCTGCATTATGGTGAGTTGAATGATTTCATTTTATATTACAATGTAATAATAGAAATAATGCGCTTCAATCATCCTGACACCATAACAACCATGGTGCCGGGATGATTGAAGCATTAACACCAGGTGTTTGGAGTATCTTTATCTGCTGATTGTTAAACTTTCTAGAATACACATATTTTTATTGTGTAGGATCTGGGGCTGCTGTCCCGTCATTTCCCTCTCTCTCCCCCTCTCCCCCCCTCTCCATCCCTCATTCATTTCAGACTCTAACCACACCCTCTAGAGCCACGCCCATTTAAGCCACGCCCACAATTTCGTGTAAACCACGCCCATTTTTCGGCGCGGCGCGCTTCGCGCGCCTCACTTGTCTGTTTTTGATAGGCCACGCCTGCTGGTGAATGCCCCGCCCCCTAATTATTGGACAGCTCCGCCTACAGCCACAAAAGTGTCCCACATTTTTTTTTTACAATGTTGGCAACTATGCAACAGACACATCCTCCACACTCAGGTACTAAAGTGCCCCAGCAATACTGTACTGTCTTCCCTGTGCCATCATCTGTGCCCCAGCAATACTGTACTGTCTTCCCTGTGCCATCATCTGTGCCCCAGCAATACAGCATTGATTTCTCTGTGCCCCAGCAATACAGCACTGCCATCCCTTTGTCATCATCGGTGCCCCAGCAATACAACGCTGCTATACCTGTGCCATCATCTGTGCCCCAGCATTATAGCACTGCCATCCCTGTGCCATCATCTGTGCCCCAGCAAAACAGCACAGGGCGTGTGAGACAAGCCAGACGTGCTGCTGTGGAGCTCTGCACATCCTGACTCAATCTACAGCCATCCTCAGCAGTGAACATTCCGGTGAGACTCCAGATCAGCCCTATAGTTTCCTGGGCACCCCCTGCATCAATCCCAGCCCAGATTGCGGATCCCGGCCGGCCGGTGGTGTTGATACACAGCCCGCGACTGACTCCACACAGCAGTGACCCGCTGCCATCTTGCGGCCTACGAGGCCACATATATCCTCCGCGCTCAGGTGCCCCGATCCACGGGACGAGCGGCGGCATAGTCATCCCCCTAGGAACCTCCTTCATTGCGGGGCGGACCTCGGATGGGTCACCCTAGGACCCGCTACACAAAATCTGGTCCAAAGGCCTCTCGTACCCCCCCACCGGTGAGCAAATCCTCTACGAGGCGGCCCGCTGCCACTATGGCGGCGAATTCGCCAGCGGAGCCAGGGGCGGCAGCAAACTACTGGCGCTGAAAAAGCCATGGATCCAGAGAGCCTTCCATGCTTCCTATTCCACATATGCCAGAGGGGTCACAATCCTAATTAGTAAATCCTTCCCATGTGTGATGGAACATGTTCACACTGACCACCAGGGTAAATATGTACTAATAGTGTTCACTGTCTGGGGTGTCCGGTATATTGTAGTAGGTGTATACATTCCCCCTCCTTTTTCCTCCTCCACCTTATACACCATTCTAGGGAAAATCACTCCATACTGCCCTGCTAGACTGTTATTAATGGGTGATTTCAATGCCATTCTGGCCCCGGACCTGGACAGACCTACCCCCCCAAACAATTCTCTACTGACTTGCTCTCATGGGCAGGGGCGCTGGGTGTATCTGAGGTGTGGAGATGGAAACATCCCATGACCAGAGCATACTCCTGTTTCTCCAATACACATAAAACTTCCTCCCGCATCGATCTCGCCTTTGCCAACCCGACTATGCTGACAGATGTACTTGATGCCTCATATTTGCCCAGCGGACTCTCAGATCACTGCCCCCTACTCCTTACCGTTCGTTCCCCGTCCTCCCGTTCCTCCTCCCTTTGGCGCCTGGGGACCCATTGGATCTCTCATGCTGACCTGGCAGACACCATTCCACCATGCTTAGTGGAATACTGGGATCTTAAAACAGGATCCTCCTCCACAGCGGTGACCTGGGATGCCTTTAAGGCTTTTACCAGAGGGCAATACATTTCTTCTATTGCTGGGATCCGGAGAGAACAAGCGGCTACCACTACTGCCCTACAGACCACTGCGCAATCCCAATCAGACATCTATGCAGCTGACTCCACTGATGCACACTTTGACTCCCTCAATGCAGCGAAACGTGAGCTACACCTCCACCTCACCGAAGTTACCAGACTTGACCTTTACCGCAACAAACAACGGTTCTTTGAACAAGGAGACCGCAACGGTCGCCTTCTGGCGATGCTTGCACAACATGACAGACCGCTGACGGTGATCTCTAGTGTGGTGTCCCCTTCGGGAGGGTCGGCCTCTTCCCTGCCAGACATACTTGAAGCCTTCCGTCAGTACTACAGCTCTCTCTATACTTCAGTGCTACCATCGGACTTCCAGTCGCGGGACCTCGCACCTTGGCTGGACCCCTTGGCACTTGGCTGGTTGTCTGATGGGGAGAGAGAATCCCTAGTGAGGCCGATTACCCCGGAGGATGTACTGAAAGCGATTAGGTCCTTTCCCGCGGGAAAGTCTCCGGGCCCAGATGGACTACCCATTGAGTTCTACAAAACTCATGGGGACCTATTGGCCCCCAAATTGGCCCAGCTCTATTCCCAATGTTTGACTGATGGTGCCCTCCCAGCTTCCATGGGCCATGCCCATGTCATTCTCATTCATAAAGTGTCTAAAGACCCCACATCCTGTGCCTCCTACAGACCAATCGCCCTACTTAATACAGACTTCAAGATTCTCACCAAATTACTAACCACGAGACTACAGCCCCTACTACCATCTATCATTGAGACTGACCAGACTGGTTTCATGGCCAATAGAGCGACAGACGTTAACTTGAGGCGTCTGTTCACCAACATACACGCACAACATCTCTATGAAGGATCTAGAGTGGTGGCCTCCCTGGACATTGAGAAGGCCTTCGACACGGTCGAGTGGCCTTTTCTCTGGGAGGTCCTCCGCAGGATGGGGTTCCCCCTGATCTTCATTGAATGGATGAAGGTCCTCTACCGTGACCCCACCTCGGCTATTAAGCTGGGAGGGGGCCTGTCACAGTCCTTCCATCTATCCAGGGGCACGCGGCAGGGCTGCCCTCTCTCTCCGGCCTTATTTGCCATCGTGATGGAGCCACTTGCCGAGGCCCTTCGCACCTCTCCTCACATTAGGGGACTGCGGGTTGGCTGGCTGGAGGAGAGGGTCGCCCTGTATGCGGATGACCTCCTACTCTTCCTTAATGATGCGGGTCCATCACTCGAGGGAGCCCTGCAGGTCCTCAACTCCTTCTCCTCTGTCACGGGCCTCAGGGTTAACTGGACAAAATCTCTCCTGTTCCCCGTGGATCCTGCAGCCCGTGACACAGCTCCCACGGACATCCCTCTACAATGGGTCGAGAATTTTAAATACTTAGGGGTGGTGGTCTCCAGGCAGGCTTCTTAGTTCTTACCCCTCAACTTGTCCCCGATGGTTCAGGAGACTCGGCAACGGCTAAAGGCGTGGGAATCGTTGCCTCTTTCACTGTTGGGACGCATTAATTTGTTTAAAATGAAAATACTCCCCAAATTTACATACTTATTCCGCCACTCTCCACAGTGGTTTCCTAAATCCTTTTTCAAACAACTACATCGCCTCCTCGCCTCTTTCCTATGGGGGTCCCAATCCCCCAGATACAGCTGGTCAACACTGATACGCCCGACCTCCCAAGGTGGCTTGGCGTGTCCGGATCTATACAAGTACTATCTGGCCGCCCAGCTAGTAACAGCTGCTTGGTGGCTCAATCCGGACACCTCCAACCCAGCTACCATGGTCGAGACGGCAGTGTTGGGATCCCTAGAGGCGCTCAAATTTTTGCTTTTTCGAGGCCCTCGAGCCCCTTATCCACTGACACCCTCCATGCGCACTACACTGCATGCATGGGGGGCAGGTCTCAAATTAGAAAAATACCCTCAACAGGCAATCTCACCCAATGCTCCCCTTTGGATAAACCCAACCCTGGAGCACATCTATAAACTACCTGAGCCTCATGCCTGGACCAAATTTAACATTAAAACAGTGGCACAGATTATCTCCAATCAATCCCTAGTCCCGCTCTCCAAACTAAACTCCGATTTTAATATAACCCAGTCCTATTTTTTCCGATTCCTTCAACTCTCCCATGCCTTCAGTCACCAATTCTCCAACTCCCCTCCTCAACTAGTCCAATCTTCACTGGAGGACCTTCTTAGATCAGATTGTGCGAAAAAACCCACTGCTCAATTATATTCACACCTGACTGTCACCTCCCTCCCGACTATGGAAAAGCTAAGATCTAAATGGTCCCATGACATCCCCAACTTTGACAACGATGACTGGGATGACATATGGGATTTCCCATTTAGCTCCCTGGTCTCTCTGAGAGATCGCCTGATCCAATTCAAGATAGTCCATCGGGCATATTTTACCCCTCACAGACTACACAAAATGAACCCCGACTCCCCTCCCGGGTGTTGGGGATGTGGTGGGACTCCTGGGGACTTCACCCACATCTTCTGGACCTGTCCGGCAATTGTCGGATACTGGAGGGAGATATTGGACTTTATCACACAAATCACCTCTGTGCCACTACAACCATCAATGTCAATCTGCATACTAGGCCTGGTAGAACAACTAATTCCTACGGTGGCGGGACGCACACTGGTGGGATTGCTCCTGTTCTATGCCCGTAAAGCTATAGCCCTTAGTTGGCGCAAACCAACCCCCCCTCCTCTCTCCCTGTGGAAACAATTAATTAACAATAGCTTACCTCTGTATAAAGACACATATGACAACAGAGGCTGCCCCAACAAATATAGCAAAGTCTGGTCTAAGTGGCTGGCAGATCCCTCCACCGCTTCAGAGGCCTCTCAGTAGACCCCAATCACAAAGTAGCTCCCAAGCGGGTGCCAGGTGTACACAATAATCTACAATATGCTATTTTACCATGTACAACTGCACATAGCACCACCATGACCCAGTAAACTGTACCGCTATGACTGATGTCATAATATATTCTTCATGAATAAGGTGACAGCGTGATTCCTGCAAGGATCACATAGACATCATATTAGACCAATGTATGTTTAACTGTTTGTTCTCTTTATCTGTTTTTGTTTCTCTTTTTAAAAACCAATAAAAAGATTTTGGAAAAAAAAAAAAAAAAATGAGCGGAAATTTAAAAAAGAAAACAATATTTTATACTTTCTGTTTTAAAAGAAATCCAATAAAATCTAATTTTGTCATAAATTTAAGCCAAAATGTATTCTGCTACATGTCTTTGGTAAAAAAAATCCTGTTAAGTGTATAATAATTGGTTTGTGTGATCACGGACATATGTGCGCAGATGATCATGGACATATGTGTGCAGATGATCACGGACATATGTGTGCAGATGATCATGGACATATGTGTGCAGATGATCATTGGGACATATGATTTTACTGATACATATGTGGGACAGGTTTTTACTGTGTGGGGACAGTGTTTTGGGGACATTGTGATTCTACACTGTGTGGGGACACTGGGCCGGTGATCAGTGTGTAAAAAACAGCTCAAACACACTTATCACCGACTGCTGCGATCCCCTCTCCTCTCCTCACTGACAATTTCCGTGTGAGGAGGGGAGAGCCGATCGTCTAGCAACCAGCTCTCTGTTTACCTCACATGATGGATGTGATTGGACACAGTCGTCATGTGATCAGGAGGGCCAATTATAGAGCCCTCCTGCCAATCGGAGATGTGCTGTGCCTGGGTGACACGAGCGCATCAGGATTGTGCCGCTGCGAGGGCCTCCTTCTGAGGAACATTCCTGAACGTCCACTCAGAAGGAGGAAGCTCCCACCCGGCCATGTATATGCAGTGGCTGGGTAGGAGGTGGTTAATGTTAATAGCAGCAAAGGAGGTTTAACAAAAATAATGCATCAGTGCCCATCTATGCAGCCTCACAAGTGCCCATCATTGCAGCCTCACCAGTGCCCTTCAATGCAGCCTCACCAGCGGCCATCAATGCAGCTTCACCAGTGCCCATCAATGCAGCCTCACCAGTGCCCTCAATGCAGCCTCACCAGTGCCCATCATTGCAGTTGGATTAGTGCCCATCAATGCAGCCTTACCAGTGCCCATCAATGCAGCCTCACTAGTGCCCATCAATACAGCCTCACCAGCGCCCATCAATGCAGCCTCACCAGCGCCCATCAATGCAGCCTCACCAGTGCCCATCAATACAGCCTCACCAGTGCCCATCAATACAGCTTTACCAGTGCCCTTCAATGCAGCCTCACCAGTGCCCATCATTGCAGTTGGATCAGTGCCCATCAATGCAGCCTCACCAGTGCCCATCATTGCAGTTGGATCAATGCCCATCAATGCAGCCTCACCAGTGTCCATCACTGCAGCCTCACCGTTGCCCATCAATGCAGCCTCACCAGTGCATGGTGGAATGGGGGGGTGAGCACCGCTTGATTACACAGAGCAGGGATCTACCACTTACCTGGCAGCCGCTGTCATACAAAGTACCGCCTCCTGGATGGGCTCCTGTGATAGACTGCACACAGTGGCCGTGCCGTGTAAGCAGGAGATTTTTGTAATCCGGTGGTACTGGGGACTTCTGGTCACCTTAGGCTATTGGTCAGCAGGACCCACATGCCATGGTCACATCGGGTCCCAGCAGGACTCACAGGTCCATGGCCAGCTCCCAGCAGGACTCACAGGTCCGTGGCCAGCTCCCAGCAGGACCCCCATGGGGGTCCTGCTGGGAGCTGGTCACGGACCTGTGGGTCCTGCTGGGAGCTGGCCATGGACCTGTGGGTCCTGCTGGGAGCTGGCCACGGACCTGTGGGTCCTGCAGGGAGCCAAAGCGACCATGGCATGTGGGTCCTGCTGGCCATGAGCAGCTCCCAGCAGGATACACAGGTCATGTGGGCAAGGTAAATGAGGTGTATGAGGGGAATGATTGATGGGATGATTGATCATGACCATGTCACATGTGTCAGCCTGTCAGGGTCTCTCACTTACCTCAGCTTTCTTGCTTGGCAGTTGCCAGCTCTGAGCTCTCAGCGAGTCAGGTCCTCTCTTCCTTCCTCCTTCTCCTCCTTGCACGGCTTCCTCCAGTGACAGTCCTGGGGTGGCAGTGGGTGATGTTGCTCAAGTAACTCAGTTTACAGTTTCTGTACTGTACTGAGTGTCTAGTGTCTACTCCTCTCTCTGCGAGTCTGCAGCCAGTTGGCAGCGGCGCGCCAAAAGATCAGACCACGGTGGTGAGGTGAGTTGTAGGCTGGCTGCGCTGCTCTCCAAACTGACTCCACCCACTGGGAGCAGGGAGCCTGAGCACTACAACTCCCACAAGCAGCGGCGGCCATCACGTGATGTGACCAACGTCACCTCCTGGGCTAGCCCCGTACTCAACAGCCGCGGCGCCAGCCAGGGGATGTTATTCAATTCATGTTACACCTGGGGGGCACATGGGGGCACACAGAAAAATTGGGGGGGCATGGCCCCCTTAGGCTCCATACTAGTGACGCTTCTGATTGTAATCACCAGGAAGTTTCTGTGCTGGTCAGGATCTCCATCTAGGTGGACATGGCAAGGTCCCTCTTTAGCAAAGAGGAGGTGCTGCTGATTTGCTGGGTAAGTGTATGATATGCACTTGTCCTTAATCAATGTGGGGGTGGATGTGGTAGTTAGATTTGGTGTGGGTGCAGTTCATTGATTTGTTTGGCATCACCAGACATTTGCTTCTGGCCCATGTGCACACATCACTTCCTGCATTTGTTCTGCTAATGTAAATCAGTAAGGATTAGGTATGGGCTATCTGTTCGAGTCGAACATGAGTTCGACTCGAACATTGGCTGTTCGCCCGTTCGCCGAACAGCGAACAATTTGGGGTGTTTGCGGCAAATTCCAAAAGCTGCTGAACATCCTTTAAAATTCTATGGGAAAAATCTAAAGTGCTAACTTTAAAGGTTAATATGCAAGTTATTGTCATAAAAAGTGTTTGGGGACCTGGGTCCTGCCCCAGGGAACACGTATCAATGCAAAAAAAGTTTTAAAAACGGCCATTTTTTCGGGAGCAGTGATTTTAATAATGCTTAAAGTGAAACAATAAAAGTGAAATATTCCTTTAAATTTCGTACCTGGGAGGTGTCTATAGTATGCCTGTAAAGTAGCGCATGTTTGTCATGTTTATAACAGTCCAAGAGAAAAATAAAATTTCTAAAGGAAAATAAAGTCATTTAAAAGTGCTAGCGCTAGTGGCTATTAATGACACATAAAAGTCATTGAAAGTCATTGAAAAATAAAAAAAATGCGTGGGGGTCCCCCAAAATTCCATTACCAGGCCCTTCAGGGGTATGGATATTAAGGGGAACTCCGTGCCACAATTAAAAAAAAATGGAGTGGGGTTCCCCCCCAAAAATCCACACCAGACCCTTATCCGAGCACGTAACCTGGCAGGTCGCAGGAAAAGGGGGGGATGAGAGAGCGGCCCCCCTCCAGAAGTGTAACAGGCCACATGCCCTCAACATGGGGAGGATGTCCCCATGTTGATGGGGACAAGGGCCTCATCCCCACAACCCTTGCCCGGTGGTTGTGGGGGTCTGCAGACGGGGGGCTTATCAGAATCTGGAAGCCCCCTTTAACAAAGGGCACCCCCAGATCCTGCCCCCCATGTGAATTGGTAAGGGGTACATTGTACCCCTACCATTTCACAAAAAGAAAGTGTCAAAATGTTAAAAAACCACAGGAGATGGCTTGGGACAAGTCCTTTATTATAAATAAAGGACTTCCCCCCTGATGCAACGGGAATCCTGCGTTGCATCAGAGGGGGGCGGGGTCACCAGTACACGTCACTGGGAAACCCCGGCGTTTCCCCTTGTCAGAGGGTGGTGGGGTCATGTGACGGGTGGCCCCGCCCTCAGCTACATAAGAGCTGTCAAGCTAGCACCACGTCATTGGCTGGGTGCCTCCGGTGAAGGCAGGATCCTGTTTGTGTTCCTCGCTGGAGTCGTTGGAGATCATCCATCACTGGAGATCAAGAATTGGATTACATCGCTGGAGTAGGAGCATGGATTTATTGGATTACATCGCTGGAATCTCTTTTTATTTTTTATTTTTTTATTTCCTGTGGTTTTTTAATATTTTGACACTTTCTTTTTGTGAAATGGTAGGGGTACAATGTACCCCTTACCAATTCACATGGAGGGGCCAGGATCTGGGTGTCCCCTTTGTTAAAGAGGGCTTCCAGATTCCGATAAGCCCCCCCACCCGCAGACCCCCACAACCACCGGGCAAGGGTTGTGGGGATGAGGCCCTTGTTCCCATCAACATGGGAACATCCTCCCCATGTTGAGGGCATGTGGCCTGGTACAGTTCAGGAGGGGGGGCGTTCTCTCATCCCCCCTCTTTTCCTGCAGTCTGCCAGGTTGTGTGCTCCAATAAGGGTCTGGTATGGATTTTTGGGGGGAACCCCACGGCATTTTTTTTTTTATTTTGGCGCAAAGTTCTCCTTAATATCCATACCAGACCTGAAGGGCCTGGTAATGGAATTTTAGGGGACCCCCAAGCATTTTTGTTTTTTTTTATTTTTCAATGACTTTCAATGACTTTCATGTGTATTGTCGGGACCGACAATTCATTAATAGCTGGCACTAGCGCTAGCACTTTTAAATGACTTTTTTTTCCCTTTAGAAATATCATTTTGCTCTCGGACTGTTATAAACACGGGAAACATGCGCTACTTTACAGGCATACTATAGTCACCCCCAGGTACGAATATTTTACTTTTATTGTTTCACTTTAAGCATTATTAAAATCACCGCTCCCAAAAAAATGGCCGTTTTTAAAACTTTTTTTTTGCATTGATACATGTCCCCTGGGGCAGGACCCAGGTCCCCAAGCACTTTTTATGACAATAACTTGCATATTAACCTTTAAAATTAGAACTTTTGATTTTTCATGTTTGTGTCCCATAGACTTTAATGGTGTTCTCGTGTTTGAACCAATTTTTTGCCTGTTCACATGTTCTGGATGCAAACCGAACAGGGGGGTGTTCGTCCCATCCCTAGTAAGAACTAGGGATGAGCTTCGTGTTCGAGTCGAACCCATGTTTGACTCGAACATTGTCTGTTCGCCCGTTCGCCGAATTGCGAACGATATGGGCCGTTCGCATTAAATTCGTGTGGCGCGTCACGGCCCATAATTCAATGCGGCATAGCAGTGCATTGCTTTCTGATGATTGGCCAAGCATGCACTAATCACCGCGCAGTCTGAACAGAGAGCCGTAATTGGCCAAAGCCAAGGAGGCTTTGGCCAATTATGGCTCAGGGGATTTAGTACACGCCCCACACTATATAAGGCCGCCTACACGGCGGCCCTGTGTAGTGTGTGTTCCGGCGTTCATAGATAGAGGGAGAGAGAGACAGACAGTGTCATTTGATTTGAGTTAGATAGATTAGGCAGAACAGTCAGTTAGCTGCACTTACAGTGTATTGTGTATATATATGCATCCCAGGTGTTGCATATATATATATATATATATATATATATATATATACACTGTATTCAGTTTAGCTAGATCCGTTCCTGTTATCTTCTTACTGACAGGCAGGCTTGTCTTGTTACAGTATTTACAGCTACCTGAAGAAAATTGCTGGTGTTCTTTTGATCCTATTAGTACCACAGTCAGGTAGCTAGACTATTTACAGTTAGTGCTGTGCGTCCTGCTCACAGTGTTCAGCTAAAACTACAAGTTAGTGGGGTGCGTCCTGCTCACAGTGTTCAGCTAAACCTACAAGCTAGAGTGGTGCGTCCACCTCACAGTGTTCAGCTAAACCTACAAGTTAGTGCGGTGCGTCCTGCTCACAGTGTTCAGCTAAAACTACAAGTTAGTGCGGTGCGTCCACCTCACAGTGTTCAGCTAAACCTAGAAGTTAGTGCGGTGCGTCCTGCTCACAGTGTTCAGCTAAAACTACAAGTTAGTGCTGTGCATCCTGCTCACAGTGTTCAGCTAAACCTACAAGTTAGTGTAGTGAGACCTGCTCACAGTGTTCATCTAAAGCTACAAGTTAGTGCAGTGCGTCCTGCTCACAGTGTTCAGCTAGATCTGTTCCTGTTATCTTCTTACTGACAGGCAGGCTTGTCTTGTTACAGTATTTACAGCTACCTGAAGAAAATTGCTGGTGTTCTTTTGATCCTATTAGTACCACAGTCAGGCAGCTAGACTATTTACAGTTGGTGCAGTGCGTCCTGCTCACAGTGTTCAGCTAAACCTACAAGTTAGTGGGGTGCGTCCCACTCACAGTGTTCAGCTAAACCTCCAAGTTAGTGTGGTGCGTCCACCTCACAGTGTTCAGCTAAACCTACAAGTTAGTGTGGTGCGTCCTGCTCACAGTGTTCAGCTAAAACTACAAGTTAGTGCGGTGCGTCCACCTCACAGTGTTCAGCTAAACCTAGAAGTTAGTGTGGTGCGTCCTGCTCACAGTGTTCAGCTAAACCTACAAGTTAGTGTAGTGAGACCTCTGCACAGTGTTCATCTAAAGCTACAAGTTAGTGCAGTGCATCCTGCTCACAGTGTTCAGCTAAAACTACAAGTTAGTGTGGTGCGTCCTGCTCACAGTGTTCAGCTAAACCTACAAGTTAGTGCGGTGCGTCCTGCTCACAGTGTTCAGCTAAAACTACAAGTTAGTGCAGTGCGTCCTGCTCACAGTGTTCAGCTAAAAC
The DNA here is from genome assembly GCF_042186555.1 of Aquarana catesbeiana. Lineage (NCBI taxonomy): Eukaryota > Metazoa > Chordata > Amphibia > Anura > Ranidae > Aquarana > Aquarana catesbeiana. Next base: position 93,182,946 of record NC_133326.1, on the reverse strand, counting down.
TACAAGTTAGTGCTGTGCGTCCACCTCACAGTGTTCAGCTAAACCTAGAAGTTAGTGCGGTGCGTCCTGCTCACAGTGTTCAGCTAAAACTACAAGTTAGTGCTGTGCGTCCTGCTCACAGTGTTCAGCTAAACCTACAAGTTAGTGTAGTGAGACCTCTGCACAGTGTTCATCTAAAGCTACAAGTTAGTGCAGTGCGTCCTGCTCACAGTGTTCAGCTAGATCCGTTCCAGTTATCTTCTTACTGACAGGCAGGCTTGTGTTGTTACAGTATTTACAGCTACCTGAAGAAAATTGCTGGTGTTCTTTTGATCCTATTAGTACCACAGTCAGGCAGCTAGACTATTTACAGTTAGTGCAGTGCATCCTGCTCACAGTGTTCAGCTAAAACTACAAGTTAGTGGGGTGCGTCCTGCTCACAGTGTTCAGCTAAACCTACAAGTTAGTGGGGTGCGTCCACCTCACAGTGTTCAGCTAAACCTACAAGTTAGTGTGGTGCGTCCTGCTCACAGTGTTCAGCTAAAACTACAAGTTAGTGCTGCGCGTCCTGCTCACAGTGTTCAGCTAAAACTACAAGTTAGTGTGGTGCGTCCACCTCACAGTGTTCAGCTAAAACTACAAGTTAGTGCGGTGCGTCCACCTCACAGTGTTCAGCTAAACCTACAAGCTAGTGCGGTGCGTCCTGCTCACAGTGTTCAGCTAAAACTACAAGTTAGTGTGGTGCGTCCACCTCACAGTGTTCAGCTAAAACTACAAGTTAGTGCGGTGCGTCCACCTCACAGTGTTCAGCTAAACCTACAAGTTAGTGCGGTGCGTCCTGCTCACAGTGTTCAGCTAAAACTACAAGTTAGTGTGGTGCGTCCTCCTCACAGTGTCCAGCTAAACCTACAAGTTATTTTTTTGCAAGCTCTGCACAGTGTTCAGCTAAAGCTACCCGTAGAAGGTTGGTGGTGTTTTCCTGATCCTATCACTACCGCAGGCAGCTAAAAAAGCTACAAGTTAGTTTTTTGTGAGCTCTGCACAGTGTTTAGCTAAAGCTACCTGTAGAAGGTTGGTGGTGTTCTCATACTACAGGCAGGCAGTTGATTTTGCTAGCTGCAGTATCAGTACATATATATATATCCCAGCTTAGTGCAGCTACAGGCCATTAGTATGTCTGGAAGGCCAAGAAGGAGAGGCAGACAGTCACAAGCCAATAAAAGAGGGCAAGCAGGCTCTGTGTCTAGTGCTGGTCGTGGAGACGTGCATCCTCATCAGCACGTGGCCGTGGGACACGCTTGGCCTTCTTTTCGGCAGCTGGCAATGTTGAGCCGCAACATGCGGAAGACTTGGTCGAGTGGATGACCAAGCCGTCCTCATCCTCCTCATCCTCTCTCACCCATGCCCAGGGTACTTTGTCTGGCAAAGCAGCGGCCTCTTCCCTTGGCTCAATGTCATCAGTGACTCCTTCCCTAGCCCCACCATGTCCTCCTGAGGAGTCACTCGAACTGTTTGACCACAGTGTTGGGTACATGCTCCAGGAGGATGCCCAGTGTTTGGAAGGCTCTGATGATGATACTGAGCTCGATGAAGGCAGTAACGTGAGCACGGACAGAGGGGGTGCCTGAAGGACAGCAATCTGGCAGTCATGCTCCCCCTGCTGCAGCATACTGCCAGGTTTGCTCCAGTGATAACGTGGGAGGGGATAATGAGGTCACTGACTCAACGTGGGTGCCTGATAGGAGAGAGGAGGAGGAGGAGGCAGGACATCACCAACGAGGCAGGATGCCCTCCAGGGGCCAGCCTAAGGGCAGCACCTTGACTGCATCACACCCCTAAGCTCCACATGTGCAGGGCGCTGCAGTCTCTGCGCGTTATTCAAAAAGTTCTTTGGTGTGGGCCTTTTTTGAGACTAGTGCATCAGATCGCACCGCTGCTATTTGCAACATATGTCTCAAGCGTATCTCGCGTGGCCAAAACATCTCCCGCTTGGGTACCACATGCTTGACCAGACATATGTTGACCTGCCATGCAGTTCGTTGGCAAGCGTATCTAAAAGACCCACACCAAAGAACAAAGAGGACCTCTCCTTGCTCCTCATCAGCTGAGATCTCCAACCCCACTATACCTTCAGTCCTCTCTGAGACCTGCACTGAGAGGAATGAAAGTGTAGAATTAGGTGTGTCACAGCCAAGTACTTGTGGGCAATCTGCTTTTGGTACACCGACGTCAGATTGTACCAGGCAAATTTCCCTGCCCCAGCTGCTGCACCGCCGAAAGAAGTTTGCTCCCAGCCATCCACATCCCCAGCGGTTGAATGCTAGCTTGGCAAAATTGCTAGCACTTCAACTGCTGCCTTTTCAGTTGGTAGATTCTGCCCCCTTCCGTGAGTTTGTGGAATGTGCGGATCCTCAGTGGCAGGTACCCAAACGCCACTTTTTCTCACGGAAGGTGATTCCGGCTCTCTACCGGCATGTGGAAGGCAATGTCCATGCCTCGCGGGACAGGGCGGTCAGCGGTAAGGTGCATATTACCGCTGACTCATGGTCCAGCAGGCATGGACAGGGACGTTACCTAAGTTTCACGGCGCATTGGGTGACTCTGCTGGCAGCTGGGAAGGATGCAGGACAAGGTGCAGTAGTGTTGGAGGTTGTTCAGCCACCACGCCTCCAAAATGCTAATGATTGTGACACACCTCTCTCCTCCACCCCCTCCTCTTCTTCTTCCTCCATGGCCCCTTCCTGTGCTTTGTCCTCGGAACCATCGGTGCTCCGTAGCCGTTCAAGGGGCTACGCAAGTACGCAGGCCAAAAGATGCCATGCGGTGCTTGAGCTGGTGTGCTTGGGGGACAGGAGCCACACTGGGGCAGAGGTTCTGTCAGCTCTGCAGGGGCAGGTTCAGAGGTGGTTGACACCACGCCAACTTAAGGCAGGAATGGTGGTTTTCGACAATGGCACCAACCTCCTCTCTGCCCTCCGACAGGGACAAATGACCCATGTGCCCTGTTTGGCTCACGTCCTTAACTTGGTGGTGCAGCGGTTCTTGGGCAGGTACCAGGGCTTACAAGATGTCCTGAGGCAGGCCAGGAAAGTCTGTGTACATTTCCACCGGTCATATAATGCCAGTGCTCGGCTGACGGACCTCCAAAAGGAGTTTAACCTGCCCAAGAACCGCCTAATCTGTGACATGCCCACCAGGTGGAACTCAACGTTGGCCATGCTGCAGCGGCTGCACACGCAGCAGAGGGCCATCAATGAGTGCCTGTGCAACTATGGCACCAGGACAGGGTCAGGGGAGCTTGTTTTTTTTCCCCCACGCCAGTGGGCCATGATCAGGGATGCATGCACTGTCCTGTCACCATTTGAGGAGGCCACGAGGATGGTGAGCAGTGACAGTGCATGCATCAGTGACACTGTCCCCCTTGTCCACCTGTTGGAGCACACGCTGCGTGGAATAATGGACAGGGCACTTGAGGCAGAACAGAGGCAGGAAGAGGAGGACTTCCTTAGCTCTCAAGGCCCCCTTTATCCAGACAGTGTTCCTGCGTGCCCGCCGATCATACAGGAAGAGGACGAGGAGGAGGAGGAGGAGGAAGATTGTGTCAGTATGGAGGTGGAGCCTGGCACTCAGCATCAGCAGCAGTCTTTAAGGGATCAGTCCCAAGAAACACATGGACTTGTACGTGGCTGGGAGGAGGTGGCTGCGGACCATGTCGTCCTTAGTGACCCAGAGGACTCCGGACCGAATGCCTCAGCAAACCTACGCTGCATGGCCTCCCTGATCCTGCAAAGCCTGCGTAAGGATCCTCGTATTTGTGGTATCAAGGAGAAGGACCAATACTGGCTGGCAACCCTCCTTGATCCACGTTACAAGGGTAAGGTTGCGGACCTTATCTTGCCATCGCAGAGGGAGCAGAGGATGAAACATCTTCGGGAGGCCTTGCAGAAAGGTCTGTGCAACGCGTTCCCAGAGATTGGGAGGTTACAAACTCCTGTTTCTGGACAACGTGTTGCTGAGGCTTCGGTCAGTCAAAGAAGGAGCGGTGGAGAAGGTGGCTGTCTGACCGATGCGTTCAGACAATTTTTTGGTCTGCAGCCCCAAGGTATGATCGGTTCCAGCAACCATCGCCAGCGTCTGTTTTACATGGTGCAGGAATACCTAGGGGCAAGATCTGACTTGGACACCTTGCCCACCGAAAATCCTCTGGGTTACTGGGTCTTGAGGATGGATCACTGGCCAGAGCTTGCACAGTATGCAATTGAGCTACTGGCCTGTCCTGCATCCAGCGTTCTTTCAGAACGAACTGTTGGAGGCTTTGTAACCGATCACAGGGTGCGTCTGTCCACCGACTCGGTCGATCGACTGACCTTCATAAAAATGAATCAGTCTTGGATCACCACCAGCTACCAAGCACCTGATGCTGATGTAACCAAATAATTTTTTTTGAAATCTCAGATCCCTTCAAACACTGCCTATGCTGATGCTGAATGACTATCCCTGAGTAATTATCCTCTTCCTCCTCAATCATCACGCTGATAGCTTGTAAGAACATTTTTGGTTCTGGGTGCCACCACCAGTGCCTAAGGTCCAATTTTTCAGCCCCTGTTTAACAGGGGCGTGTAATTAAATTTTTTGTTGCAATACTTTGCAGCAGGGCTCATTTCTGCGTTCCAACTAGAGTATCTGTGAGAGGTTGCAGTGTTGTGGCACCAGCACCAGTGCCTAAGGCCCAATTTTTCAGCCCCTGTTTAACAGGGGCCTGTAATTACAATTTTTGATGCAATACTTTGCAGCAGGGCTCATTTCTGCGTTCCAACTAGAGTATCTGTGAGGGGTTGCAGTGTTGTGGCACTAGCACCAGTGCCTAAGGCCTAATTTTTCAGCCCCTGTTCAACAGGGGCATGTAATTACAATTCTTGATCTAATATTTCACAGCAGGGCCCATTTCTGCACCCACCAAGAGCGAGTGAGGACTTACAGTGTTGTGGCACCAGCACCACCACCAAAGGCCCAATTTTTCTGCCCTTGTTCAACAGGGACATGTAATTACAATTCTTGATCTAATATTTCACAGCAGGGCCCATTTCTGCACCCACCAAGAGTGAGTGAGGACTTACAGTGTTGTGGCACCACCACCACCAAAGGCCCAATTTTTCTGCCCTTGTTCAACAGGGGCATGTAATTACAATTCTTGATCTAATATTTCACAGCAGGGCCCATTTCTGCACCCACCAAGAGCGAGTGAGGACTTACAGTGTTGTGGCACCAGCACCACCACCACCACCACCAAAGGCCCAATTTTTCTGCCCTTGTTCAACAGGGGCATGTAATTACAATTCTTGATCTAATATTTCACAGCAGGGCCCTGTGAGGGCTTACAGTGTTGTGGCTACAACAACACCTAAGGCCCAAATTTCTGCTGAGTATATAGGGCAGGCCCCTACTTTCAAACATCTAACTTACAAACGACTCCTACTTGCAAACGGAAGGAGACAACAGGAAGTGAGATGAAATCTACCCCTAGGAAGGGAAATTCTCTCCTGTAAGAGTTAATATGGGAAAAACATTTCTCCTTTCCACTGATGCTTTCCAATCCTTGTTCCACAAAAAACCCCAAATTTTCAAAAAACATTTGTCATTGGGACAAAAAGTAAGGTGAAATCTTCTGAAGAGGAGGAAAGACAGCAAAACAAATGTCACAGGGGTGACAACCCTTCCCTATGTTTTCCAAAAAGCTTAAAAAAGATTTTTTGGCTGGAGCTAAACACGTTAAAAATGTACCCGTTAAAAATTAGAAACAGATTCTACTTAACAACAAACCTACAGTCCCTGTCTTGTTTGCACCGCCTGTATACTGTTGTTCAGAGTATATAGGGCCTGGTGGCCCCACACTTTTCCTTATTTTAATTTGGGTGCGGGGTTCCCCTTAATATCCATACAACACTCAAAGGGCCTGGTAATGGACTGGGGGGTACCCATGCCATTTAACAAAATAAGTGCAGCGCATTAATATTTAAGATAATAAATGAAGAAAAAGTCCCCAAGAATTCAATTCAAGCAGATGAAATCTGTCAGATCAGATCTATATATCAATGGTCAAAGGAGATACAGTCCCAGTGTGATATATTCGCTTACCAGATGCTGTGGACCCCTGCACAGCAGAGGTCAAACTCACGTGTTACCCCTCAGGGATGTAGGTATCCTGGAAGCTGTCACTGGAGCCGAATCCTAATGTCCACACACAGGCACGAGTCTCCACAAGAAAGGGCCCCCATGCACTATAGGAATCTGGAGCGGGATATCCTCACAAGTATCTCCCCGGTATCAATCAATAAAAAACAGAGAGAAAGAAAGCTTCTCTAAGAGTAGTCCGTTTATTCAGCTAAAAAATGTGGTAACAACCACGAATAAGAAGGCGCTCACTGGCGCTGAACATCAGTATCACAGTATACAGTCGGTCTGCTCGTGCACCGCAGCCCGACTGTATACTGTGATACTGATGTTCAGCGCCAGTGAGCGCTTTCTTATTCGTGGTTGTTACCACATTTTTTAGCTGAATAAACGGACTACTCTTAGAGAAGCTTTCTTTCTCTCTGTTTTTTATTGATTGATACCGGGGAGATACTTGTGAGGATATCCCGCTCCAGATTCCTATAGTGCATGGGGGCCCTTTCTTGTGGAGACTCGTGCCTGTGTGTGGACATTAGGATTCGGCTCCAGTGACAGCTTCCAGGATACCTACATCCCTGAGGGGTAACACGTGAGTTTGACCTCTGCTGTGCAGGGGTCCACAGCATCTGGTAAGCGAATATATCACACTGGGACTGTATCTCCTTTGACCATTGATATATAGATCTGATCTGACAGATTTCATCTGCTTGAATTGAATTCTTGGGGACTTTTTCTTCATTTATTATCTTAAATATTAATGCGCTGCACTTATTTTGTTTTATGTCATTTTTCAGGTTTTAATGTGATTACCTGTAGTGTACAGCTTGCAATTTGGGTGAGGGTTGAGGTGGTTGCGCTGATTGTTATTCCATATATCGTACCCATGCCATTTGTCTCACTGATTTTCATCCATATTGCCGGGACCTGACATTACATTAAACCCGCAAGCAGTTTTAAATGAGATTTTTTCCTTTAAAAATGACATTTTGTGCAGGAACTGTTCTAAACACGGGAAACACGGGCCACTTTACAGGCATACTATAGACACACCCCAGGTACGATATTTAAAGTAATATTTCACTTTTTTTTTTTTTTTACTTTAAGCATCATTAAAATCACTGCTCCCGAAAAAACGGCCGTTTTTAAAAGTTTTTTTTTGCATTGATACATGTCCCCTGGGGTAGGATCCGGGTCCCCAAACCCTTTTTAGGACAATACCATACAAATTAGCCTTTAAAATGAGCACTTTTGATTTCGAACGTTCGAGTCCCATAGACGTCAATGGTGTTCTAACGTTCGTGCGAATTTTCGGTCCGTTCGCAGGTTCTGGTGCGAACCGAACCGGGGGGTGTTCGGCTCATCCCTAGTAAGGACTATGCAAATATAAATGAGAGCTCCTTTCTAGTAAAACATATATGACTTGTTTCACAGTTGGGTGACTTTTCAAGCAAATTTGGACCTCCGAGTTGCATGACAAGTTGTACCCCATGATTCTCAATGATAACCATTCCTATCTGTACTACTTCAAGTTGCAACAACTTCAAAGTAGTCCCTGTACTACTTTGGTGTGACTTTCATGTGTCTTGAGGTACATAGAGCGCAATATTACACAGGCCTTCCCAGAAGTTGGGACCAAGTTGCAGCAGCAAAGTGGCAGCAAAATAGATTTCAGGTCGCAGCAGTTTGAATGAGATTCATGGATAATACCTTTAAATTAGGCACTATTCTCACTGACTCACTGCATCCTGCAAGTGGGTCAAATTCATCCCTACATTACTTTGGTTTGACTTTGATGCAATTTGAGATCCATATACAGCAAGATTACACAGGCATGAAGTGCGCATGCGTGGAATTTCCAACATGCCCAAGCCAACAAGCTGACCTAGCCCCAGAGCCAAGCCAGTGGGATGCCCGCAGCGGGAACACCCCTGGAGCATTTCTATGCCAGGCAGCTCGGTCCACCGTGATCTGGGACCGCTATTCTCCACTGAGGGAACACAGGCCGATGGCGGCCACGTCTCTGCCACTAGACACACACACAGGGGGAAAAACGGAATACAGGCAAGTCATTGCCCCAGATACCTTAGCTTTTACCCCCAAGCTAATTCCAGCATCTCCCACTGTGTGACCCCATCACCTGCATCCACAGAATCGCTCATAGAGCGATCGATAGACAATTACATGCTAACTCCTTTGAATGCTACTCCGGTGCATCCGGAAGTCATTATCCCCCCAGGAGACCCAGACCATGATATACCCCAAAATCTGGGCTCCAGGAAAGCAATAGAGCATAAGCTTGATATCACGGTGTCCAAGACTAACCATATTCACTGACCACATACATGTAATACAAGAATAATTGGATGTGGCACTCAACAGGATCGATGACCTTGAAAATCGTTCCAGGAGGGACAATTTCAGGGTCAGAGGTATCCCGGAATCTACCACAGATGGCCCCAAAGCTATACAGGACCTCATTAAAACTCTCATCCCTGCCATATCTCCACACAAATTGGAATTGGACAGAGCACATAGGTCGCTGGGCCCCCTCAGAAAAGATGGGACACCCAGGGACATAGTAGTGAAACTGCACTACTACAGCGTGAAAGAGATTATGAAAATCTCTCAACAAAAATCCTGCATATCCTTCCAAGGACAGGACATCCAGATCTTTGCGGACATTTCCCCAATGACTACTCAAAGACGCAGAGCACTTAAACCACTGCTGCAGGTCCTGTTACAGAAGGAGATAAAATATTGGTGGGCCTTCCCCTTTGCACTTAAATTTAACTTCAAAGGCAGAACATACTCCTTCACTACCCTCCCTGAGGGCGAGCATATTCTCCTATCCCTAAAACTTATTTCACAAGATTCAGCAATGGACACCTCAAACATTCAAGCAGGATCCTCCAAACGTCCAACTCCTACAAGTCCAATTTCTCCCACAGGGAAGATGAACAAAAGCGAGTAAAGGAACCCATGCCTACCTGATGATTGACTTCTCACTAGCTCATTCTCTTTACTTTCCAGGGCACCACCCTACTATGCTAATACAACTGGCTTCTCCTTCCTGACCCCGGAGAACCTCCTGATACTCCAGTATTACCCCATTCAAACTCCTTGACAGGAGCGACTTTCCACCCCGTCGTCGACTATGCAACCTCTTCCTACCAAGGACTGGGGGCAAATGGATCCTATACTACCAAGTGACTCACCTGAGAGGGTCCTACTGCTCAACATGAAAGAACTTATACTGAACTCTCGTCAATCAGCCTCAAGAACAGCCACTAATACCTCAAGCTCATGAAGGGGTAATCTGAAACAATTCTCCCAGGAAAAAGCGGCTCCAAGGGCTTAACTCGCTATAGCCTGATGAAATATGATCTTTGGCGATACCTCCCCTACCTTAAGTGCCTTGTACACCTCTATCCTAACCTCCCAGTCCACCCCGTACCAATCCCCATCCAACCCCCTTCCCCACCCGAACCTTCCCCGTCTGATTTCAAAGGACTAAGTTCGATATGTCCTGATGGCTATGTTCCACTTTTGCATCATCATTACTGTTTATAGATCTGTTAAGATTTTTACTTGTTGTCTGTTTTTTTTTTCCTATTTTTTTTTTAGCTCCAAGGTTCGCTATGGCTGGGGCAGCAGTCATGCGCCTCCATCCACCTCTTGAATATGGGTTCCCTATCTTCGAATGATGGAAAGGTAGTCCTCTCGGAGGACTGCCTAGATTTATTAACTAGCGACGAAGGAGGGAACCTTTCCCCCTCCCTTCGCCGCAGGCCTCTGTTAGGCCCATTTGCACTTTTTCTTTCTCTCTTCTTCTTCCTTCTCACTAACCTCCTCTCTCTGGTTGCCAGTCTGCAGATGACGCCACTCCTTCCTACAGATCCAGGTCCCGGGTACCTCGCCAAGCTTCACCCAAGATCGGTCCAACCCATGCAACAAATGGTAGGTGAAGTCCATGTCGATGCACCCCCTTTCACCCAAGGTCATGCCTACTAACACAATTCCCCCTTCACTCAGAATAGTATCCCATAATGTGCAGGGATTTAACTCTGCAATCAAGAGAAGGAAAATTCTCCAGTCATATCACTCCCAAAAATTGGCAGTGGTATTGCTGCAGGAGACACACTTTCCGATACAATATAACCCCACCTTCCTTCATGCCCAATATCCCCAATTCTATCTAGCAAATGCCGAAGATAAAACAAAGGGGGTAGCGATACTTTTTGCAAAATCCTGCCATTTTAAGACCCTTAACCTAAAGGTTCACAAGGACACCGAGGGCAGATTTATCATGGTGAAAGGAATATTGGAAGATCATATGTATTCTTTCATCTCCTACTATACTCCCAACAAGGGACAAGCTAAATTCTTCCAAACAATGTTCCAAACTATAGAGCCTCTGTTAGAGGGAACAGTGATCTATGGAGGAGACTCCAATATCGCGTTCGATCTAAGCCTCGACAAATCTAGACCACCCTCAATTCAACTCACACGCCCCAAGAAAATTAGCTCTAGAATAGCAAAAATGATTTACCAACAGGGTCTGGCCAACATTTGACGGGAACTCAATCCATCTAGCAGAGACTACACACATTTCTCGAACCCCCACCAATCATATTCCAGGATTGACCACATTTTTATTTTTGTTTTTTATATTCCCGCAGTTTAGTTATTCCCGCATTGAATTTTTATATTCCTGCAGTTAAAAAAACCTACAACAGGGACACAGCCCTTTTGGACCATTCCATGGTTATCCTAGTTTTACAGGGCCACCTCACCAAGCCCCCGCTTCCACATTGTAGACTTAAGGAAACTTTACTTAAGGATCCAGTCCAGGTGACAATCATTGACAAAGCACTGAAAGAATATTTCCTCCTAAATAATGTAGAGGGAATCTCGGCTGAGACTATATGGGCGGCCCTCAAAGCTACGATCAGGGAAAAGCTAATCCAAATAACAGCGCAAATTAAAAAAGAAAAAGCCTCAGACGTAGAGAAACTTGAGAATGACTTTTCAGCTTTATGCAAATAGCACAAAAAGGACCCGACAAAGGTCCAAACTGCCCAATTAGATGCTGTGAGAGTAGCAATAAACCTAGCGCTCACGATCAAAGCCGAGGTTTCCTGGAATGGAGTGAAATTTTATCAGCATAAAGATAAAATGAGCACAATGTTAGCCTCTAAGCTATCTCCCAAACCCCGTAACTATTCATTCCCTAAAATCAGACAACAGGATGGCTCAACTACCTTAAATGCCCAACGAATTCTACAATCATTTCAAGATTTCTATGCAAAATTATACCAGAAAGGCAACTCGGGCCTTTTTAGAAGACCTAAATATCCCCACACTTAGCAAAGACCATACAGATTTTATGGAAGCCCCTTTTCCACAGAAGAAATCCTGGAAGTGATTAAAAATCTAAAAAGTGTCTCAGCTCTGGGACCGGACGTGTTTTCCACCCTTTATTACAAAGTCTTTGCTGCCACCCTAGCCCCACGCCTAACTAAATTTTTCAATTCCAAACGGAAGGGAGACGCCATAGATACCCATCTGAACACAGCTTACATTTCACTTATTCCCAAACCAGATAAAGACCCAACACAAGTAGAAAACTATAGACCCATCTCCCTAATTAACAATGACTTAAAAATACTCACCAAAATATTGGCCAACAGAATGAGCTCTTTTATTAACCAATACATCCACAAGGATCAAGTGAGTTTTATCCCAGGAAGACAGGGCCCCGATCAAATTAGTGTGATAGACATCAGCTCAATCCTACAATCTGGCTGGGACGGATGCCCCCACCAGGAAGGTCTCCTCCTATCATTAGATCTACAAAAGGCCTATGATTCCCTCTCTTGGCCATACCTATTTACAATCCTAAGGCACTGGGGGTTCGGGGAAAGTTTTCTGGGGCTATTACAATCACTTTACTCCACCCATGAAGCTAGGGTCAAACTTCAGGGCTATTACTCCAACCCCATCAAAATCTCCAGAGGCACTAGGCAAGGCTTCCCTCTATCTCCACATATCTTCGCCCTAGCAATTGAAACTCTGGCCATCGCAATTAGATCAAACCAAAACATTAAGGGAGTGAGGTGTAGACAATCAGTCCACAAGTGCGCCCTTTTTGCAGACGATATCCTGCTCTTCGTCACATCTCCAATAACCTTGCTTCCTAATATAAATAGACTTTGGAATCTTTTGGGAACATTTCGGCCTAAAAGTAAATATGAACAAATCACAAGCACTGAATATATCACTACCCCCCTCAGCGGCCGAACAATTGAAACCCTCCTATAAATTTAAGTGGAGCAATACGTCAATCCGTTATCTAGGAATAAACCTTACCCCTAAGATTGATCAACTCTATCAGGCAAACGTCCCCCCCATGTATCGCAAACTGGAAACAGACCTGCTAACATGGTCCCTACAAAACATTTCATGGCTAGGCAAAATCCTTTCCATTAAGATGACCCTACTACCTAGGCTTCTTTACTTATTTAGATCTCTCCCAATAGCGATTAGAAAAGATCATCTAAAGCATTTCCAGGGAAAGATAATCAAATTTATCTGGGGCAAAAAAGGTTACAGAATGGCAAGATGTGTCCTATACAGCCCTAAAACACGAGGAGGACTAGGTCTCCCAGAGCTCTTTAGATACTATCAAGCCGCTAGACTAGCACAACTTTCAATGGTCTATTCTAGACATGAGAAACCGGATTGGATCACTATAGAGAGACAGGCAGTCCCCACATACACATTAGACTACCTATTATGGTGCCCCCGAAAATCTAGACTCCCAATAATGTCTCCTACCCTATCCCATTCCATGAAATTATGGGATGACATGAAACACCTATCTGCTCTGACATCAGACATTCACCCGTTAGCTCATATATTCCACAACCCCCTCTTCAAACCAGGTATGGAAATCAAATCCTTCCAATGGTGGTTAGACAAGGTGATGTATCGTATTGTACACTACTTCTCCCCATCTGGTCCGATCTTGCTGAAATACTGCACTGAAAAGCTGAATCTCCCTGATTCAGAGAAATTCAGATTTTATCAGATTTTCCACTTCCTCTCCTCTATTTGGAAAAACAAAGCCACCCCCCCAGAATTCTCAAACTAGGAACGCTGGTGTGGCCTGGGATCAGAGCAAAAGGGGGGTATACCCATAATGTACACATTACTATCAGAACCCACCTCCAAATTCCCGTACATGGAAGCTTGGGAGAAGGACTTGCAGGAAACCTGGGACCTGGAGGAATGGCATAAAAGGGGAAAGAGAGCATTAAAAGTATTTTGAACATTTCAATGATAGAAGCAAATCTGAAAGTATTAACCAGATGGTACCTGGTACCGGTGAGATTAGCAAAGATGTTTCCCTCTACCTCCCCGCTTTGCTTTAGGGACTGCCAAGCCCAGGGTTCCATGCTTCACATATGGTGGGAATGTCCAAGAATCAGAGGATTTTGGAACAAAATATTTAATCTTATCCGGAGAGTCTCAGCACTCGCGATCCCAAAAAACCCTCAAATCGCATTACTGAACGCACACATCCCCAAGATTCCTAAATATTCCCAAAAACTGATAGTGATTTTCGCTCCCATAAGCATAAATGCTATCGCTAAGGCATGGAAGAAACCAACAGTCTCCCTCTTAGCTGCTAAGAGGAAGATCTCTTGGATCATGTCCCAAGAAAAACTGGTCAGCACAGTCCTGGATAACACAAAAGTATTTGAAGCAATCTGGGAACCCTGGGCTGGGCACTTCCCTCATCCCAGGAGTCAACGCAGTGTGAACGTTTATATATGCTATCAGTACTGGCAACCACCTCCATACCCTCTTTTTCTTCTGATCTCTCTTATCCACTCTTTTCTCTTTGATAAGGTTAATAAAGTTCATGATAGATTTATTCGGTATTATATCAACCAACAGTTAGAGTATACTCATCCACCGTCTTCACACGGGCAGGAGCATCCGAGCACTACCCTCATCCCATTGGGGTAGTTCTTGCTTTACGAGAGACTACAACAGCAGTTTACTGTACTCTTACAAGAGGGCAGTCATGCATCTCAGGAAAAGCACTGTTGTTTCCGGGATGCAAGACAAGTCCTGGCCTCGAAAGAGCACTTATCTGGATTTCCGATAATGTCAGCACCTGACACAGTGTGATCCCCTACGGGGTGTCAGGTCTGACCCTTGTCTTTAGTGCTCGACCGTACTTTTTTTTTTCTCTACTCAGATTTTATGCTATTCTCTTGTGAATAATTCAGTTGTTATTCTGTTCTATCTCAAAGTGAAATGGTGGAATTAAGATGTAATGTACTGATTTATAATAAATACTTTTAAAATCGAAAAAAAAAAAGAAGATTACACAGGCATTGGTCGCACAAGTGCAAATGGGGCCTAATTCAAAGGTGTTATCAATGAATCTCATTAGGTTCCTTTCACACTTGGCCGACTTTTCATACAATTTGAGGTCCATAAGGGCCCTTTCACAGTTCTGCGACCTGAAAGTCCTGCGATTTTGCAGCGCTTTTTGATGCAAATTTGATGTGATTTGAAGCAATGCCAGTGTAATCTTGAGGTCTATGAACGCAGGAGTCGCAGGACAAGTCACACAAGTGTGAAAGGGGTCTTGGGGCTGGTTCACACTGCTGTGCTGGCTGACCTCAGATGTGATTTGCCCCTCACTGCAAATCACATGCGATGTCTGTGTGATGCAAACTCACCCATACAGGTTGTATGGTTGAATTTGCATCGCATTTGGACCAAACTCGCACAGGACCTTTTATTTGGCCTGCAGCAGCATCGGATCGCATGGGTGTTGTCTGAATTTACAGTTCACTCTGTGATATGCAAACTGATTTGGGGGTGTCATTAGCTTTCTACTGACACTTCCAGCAGTTCGCATATGGCAGCGTGAACTGCCTGTGAGTTGTATGCGATGAGCACTGGATTCGCACATCTATGCATTTTGTGGCCAGTGTGTTTTTGGAAATGGTCGGGGAACTTTATTCACGTGATTTGCGGGTAATAGATTTCAATGGAACTGCACCATTTGTGATGTGATTTTTTAATGTGTTTTACGGTTATTATTTTAATACTGTATATAGCTGGTTGCTAACTGGGGGGGCCAGGAAGCCAGCTGCCGCATCCTTAACAACCAATGAATCTTCAGCTGTTAGTGGCTTCCCCACTGAAAGTAAAAAAAATTCCAGCCAAAAAAAAAAAATCACAAAACAACTGCATGGGGTTCCCCCCAGGTTTATACCAGGCCCTTAGGGTCTAGTATAGACTTGGAAGGGACCCCCCCCAAGCCAAAATTTAACAAAAAATGGTTTTGGGTACCCCTCAGTCCATTACCAGGCCCTTTGGGTCTGGTATGAATATTAAGGGGAACCCGCATCAAAATAAAAAAAGATTGCATGGGGGGTCCCCCAATATCTATACCAGGCCCTTCAGGTCTGGTATGGCTATTAAGGGGAACCCTGCACCAAAATTTAAAAAAAAATTGGCATGAGGTCCCCCCAAAATCCATACCAGACCCTTATCTGAACACACAACCTGGCAGGCCTCAGGAAAAGAGGGGGGGAGAGAGAGGCCCCCCTGAACTGTACCAGGCCACATGCCCTCAACATGGAGAGGGTGCTTTGGGGTCCCCCCAAAACACCTTGTCCCCATGTTGATGGGCACAAGGGCCTCATCCCCACAACCCTTGCCCGGTGGTTGTGGGAGTCTGTGGGCAGGGGATTTATCAGAATCTGGAAGCCCCCATTAATAAAGGGGCCCCCAGATCCCGGCCCTCCCTATGTGAATGGGTATCAGGTACATTGTACCCCTACCCATTCACCAAAAAAAAGTAGTGAAATGTGACAAAAAACAATTAAAAAAATAAAATTCTTTTATTGTAAAATAGCTCTTAGTGGTCTTCTCCCCAAGCCGTGTTTCCCGCCATAATCTTCTCCTGGTGCTGTCTCTCTTGCCGCCATCTTCTGTCGCTGTCTCTCCCACCACCGCCTACTTCTCCTCCTGCCGTGTTCTTCCTCACCGCCGTGTTCTTTCTTGCCACCGTCTTCCTCCATTGTGTTGTCTCCCGCTGTCTGGTGTCTCTTACATGGCCATGGGATGTGACCATCCATTGACGTCACACACAGAGCCATCAGGATTCAGGTCGCCATACACTTTTTATGGCAAAGAATTTGCATATAAGCCTTCAGTGAGAACTTTGGATTTTGCAGGTTTGAGCCCCTTTGGCTTCCACTATTCCCGCATATGTGATCTGACAGGCATTTTTGCCGGCAATAGTGCTGCTTTCCATTTTAATTAATGCCCAGTTTCTGAGAGTTGAAGTCTTAATTGGCCTTAATTGGGCGCTATTTTCTGGGACTGCAGGATCATTTTTCGGTGCTATAGTAAATGACCCCCAGTATGTCTGTAAAATTTTTTATTGTTGCACAAGTCCATATAAAAGGATCAATTCACAATAAAGGTAAAATATAGATAAAAAGGTAAATTTATATATATACACATGCATTAAAAGGCATAGTGGTTCATAGTAACTTGCAACAGACCAATTCCTTAAAACCAAAAAAAAAAAATACATAAGTGTAAACATGTAATATAGTCAAACATAATTGTAGAAATTAGTTGATTAAGTTCTAGATAATATACACACGAGTGTAGCATTTGAAGCTCAATGCGTTTTGTGGCTCACTGCCACTCATTAGGAACAGATGCGGAGGAAGTATCTAAAAAGTATGTGAGTACACAATGAGTCGGACTAATTAAAGAAAAAGGGGGAGGAGGAGAAACAAAACATCTACCTATACTTACAGGCTGACTATCGATATGGAGTGTGGCAGCGAGTACTGAAGGTAAACTAGGGGCATCGTCTAGCATGGGAGCTGAGGCGGTACAGCCCATGGCACAGCAGTGGGGAGTCATGAAAGGAGAGATGTGACTGGAAGGTGGTCCCCACCAAACAGTCAGTGGTGATGCATTGTTAATCACCAAAACATCTATGAACAAATATAAATATAAAATGATGTGTATTTATAAGTATTGGATTTCGGGATTAGTCCTGTGCTTGTCCTACAGCATGATAAAGGGTAAGGAAGAAAAAGTGATGCGATGGTGAGTGAACCAAAACATGAATAGAGAGCAGAGTAGGAGTAATCTAGCAGGGTGACAAAGTAGTATCAGGTGTGCCCCAACAATGGGGGGACTAGGTGAGGAAAAAGAAAAAAAAATGAACCTAAAAGGGGATGTGTACTGAAAAAGAAAAACTGCCATGAATATTTTACCTTGTGTTGCTATGTGAAAAACGTATTCCAGGATGATGCACAGTTTCCCAGAAGACACAGACCAAGCAAGAGTGCCCGTTCCTAAAAAGGGAGTATGTAAACACCGCTGTGAAGGCTGTTGGTAGCCAACATCACGCAGGCGAATGATTGGAGGGAAGCGCCATCATCTGAGTGGGGACTGCTCAGTAATTGGTGCCAAAGAACATTCCTTTGTGTAAGACGCTGATGGTAACACATAGAATGCCGGCGTCATGGCGTATTATCATTGGTGTTCTCATTCTATTAAAGTGGTTGTAAACTCTCTAGTTAAACTGTAGCTCATTGTAATCTTCCTTGCTAATGCTACTAATCACTGCCTGTGAAACTTGACTTACTTGTATAATCTTGTGAAATCTGTCCTGCAATCTTTTATGATGTCTCCGGTGCATGCTCAGTTCGGCGTTTGATTCATGGCATGCTATGTGTGCTGTTTCTGTAACAGCATGCCAGGTCTGTCATTTCCCCTGAAAATGCCACAGCTAGGAAGGATTGCAATACTGTGCATTCCTCAGCTTCCTGGTTCTCCCCCTTGTGACCGTGAGTGAATGTATCTCGTATCTCAGTCCATACTAGAAAGCATCTGCAGCTGTTGCTATACTGAGAGGAAGGGCAGAAATGACGTCCACAACAGAGACACAGAATCTATACCAAAGATGGCGCAGCCGATACCCAGAAGAGGATATCATTTATAAATAGAAAAAGGAAAAAACACATATCAGAGAGATGTATAAGCTGCAAACCCCGGAAAAATTATATAGAAAAAAAGAGGAACAGTTTCCCCATTTATGTGGGGCTTTGGACAGCAATGTGGACATCATAAAGAATTTATGTATTACCAATGTTGAAAAATGTGTTTAAAAATTGTCAAAGGTCACAATTTGATTAAGGTACAATGTATAAATCAAGCCAAATGACATACTACATATTCCACAGCATAACATGCAAGTAACATGGTGCCGGTTCTCTCGTTCCCTCCTTTGCCTTGGTGGGTGTCCTGTGTGTGGCTTCTTGTAAGCCCATTGGGTTGGGCCTCTTCCCCTTGGGGAGGTGGGAGCAGTTACGTGACCCTCCAGATCATTCCATGGCCTTTTAATACCTCTGGTCACGAAACCACCCACTCCACAACTTAGCGGTAAATATACCATCTTGTCATGTTCTTATTAGGATATATGACGATACATGCTTTAAATAAAACTTTTATGTCTCATAGAGTCTACGATCCCCCTGAAGATGACCACTTTATGGTCGAAACGTGTCGGGGATATAATATCCCTTTGCCATACAACAATGTACAACATTTTTGTATATGTTGCTTGCATGTTATGTTGTGGAATATGTATGTCATTTGGCTTGATTCATACATTGTACCTTAATCAAATTTTGACCTTTGACAATTTTTAAATACATTTTTCAACATTGTTTATACATAAATTCTTCTTTATGATGCCCACATTGCTGTCCAAAGCCCCACATAAATGGGGAAACTGTTCTTCTTTTTTTCTATATAATTATTCCGGGGTTTGCAGCTTATACATCTCTCTGATATGTTTTTCCTTTTTCTGTATACAATTGTGTGGTTAAACACCCGCTTCCCTTTCATTACACATGAGAGATAAGACAGGAGCTTTGTGTTGTTCTGCAGTCCCTACAATTCCTGCATGGTTAACTTTGCAATCTAACTACATTATTTATAATTGAAGGGCGATTAATGTCTAACCTGTTGAGGTTACACACCCTTCAATTTGGGAATTAGACTGCTAACGCATCTTTCCCCTTTCATGCATCAGGAATAATTTGTTTATTTTTTCCTATGTTGCATTATGCCTATACATTCAAACAACTCATTGTTTTGGATTTTCACCCTCAGGTTTTTAGGATCCTTTGAATTTACACATAGCTCTTGTATATATTTAGTACTATTATCAACTCTTATTTGATCCTTTATGACTTTTTTTAAATGAACCATCTATATATTATTTGTATGATTTATGGAAATATATGTAACATGTATCACAGGTAACTGGTAACTCTGATATTTTTTTCACATGTTTGTCAGCCAGTCATCACACACGGCATACATTCTTTAAAAAAAATTTCAAACACTAATTATTCATTATTAATTTTATAACTTTTCTACCATCAACCTCCAGCACACCCCACTATTTCACGGTTGGGGCAGTTCCCTCAACACTTACAAAGCTGATTGCAGCGCCATAACTATTTTAATTATGTTTATTTTTGATTATATTTTTAGTATATTTTTTTTACTATTTCCAATATTCCTAGTCATTTCACTAATAGATTTTTGTATCTTATTATTTTTACATTAGTTAATCTCATTCCCGGAACCTTACAAAATTCTGTTGTGCACATAATCTTATGGTTGTTGCTATTTGTCCACATATTCAGATAAACACAGTTTAATTTTATTCTCCTACAATAGAGTTAGACTTGTTGCAGGTGCCGGTTCTCTCATTCCCTCCTTTGCCTTGGAGGGCGTCCTGTGTGTGGCTTCTTGTAAGCCCATCGAGTTGGGCCTCTTCCCCTTGGGGAGGTGGGAGCAGTTACTGACCCTCCAGATCATTCCATGGCCTTTTAATACCTCTTCTTATTAGGATATATGACGATACATGCTTTAAATAAAACTTTTATGTCTCATAGAGTCTACGATCCCCCTGAAGATGACCCACTTTATGGTCGAAAAGCGTCAAAGATATAATACCCCTTTGCCATACAATGGTGTCCAAAATTTTTGTACATGTTGCTTGCATGTTATGTTGTGGAATATGTAGTATGTCATTTGGCTTGATTTATACATTGTACCTTAATCAAATTGTGACCTTTGACAAGTTTTAAATCAATTTTTCAACATAGTTTATACATAAATTCTTTATGATGCCCACATTGCTGTCCAAAGCCCCACATAAATGGGGAAACTGTTCTTTTTTTTCTATATCATTTATAAATAGGGATGGGCCGAACATCCCCAGTTCGGTCTGCACCAGAACATGCGAACAGGCAAAAAATTTGTTCGAACACACGAACACCGTTAAAGTCTATGGGACACGAACATAAAAAATCAAAAGTGCTAATTTTAAAGGCTTATATGCATGGTATTGCCTAAAAATATGTTTGGGGACCTGGGTCCTGCCCCAGGGGACATGTATCACTGCAAAAAAAAGTTTTAAAAACGACCGTTTTTCGGGAGCAGTGATTTTAATAATGCTTAAAGTGAAACAATAAAAGTGTAATATTCCTTTAAATTTCGTACCTGGGGGTGTCTATAGTATGCCTGTAAAGTGGCGCATGTTTCCCGTGTTTACAACAGTCCGGGAGCAAAATGACATTTCTAAAGGAAAAAAAGTCATTCAAAAGTACTCGCGGCTTTAATGAATTGTTGGTCATTGATAAAAATGGCATGGGATTCCCCCACAGGGAACCCGAACCAAAATAAAAAAAAAAATGCGCGAGGGTCCCCCCAAATTCCATACAAGGCCCTTCAGGTCTGGTATGGATATTAAGGGGAACCCCGCCCCAAAATTTAAAAAAATAGCATGGTGGTCCCCTTCAGGTCTGGTATGGATTTTAAGGGGAACCCTGCACCAAAATTTAAAAAAAAAAATTGTGTGGGGTCCCCCCAAAAATCCATACCAGACCCTTATCCGAGCATGCAACCTGGCAGGCCACAGGAAAAGAGGGGGGATGAGAGAGTGGCCCCCCTTCCTGAACCATACAAGGCCACATGCCCTCAACATTGGGAGGTTGCTTTGGGGTAGTCCCCCAATGCACCTTGTCCCCATGTTGATGGGGAGAAGAGCCTCATCCCCACAACCCTGGCCCGGTGGTTGTGGGGGTCTGCGGGCAGGGGGCTTATCAAAATCTGGAAGCCCCCTTTAACAAGGGGACCCCCAGATCCCACCACCCCTGTGCGAAATGGTAACGGGGTACAAATGTACCCTTACCATTTCACAAAAATGTGTGAAAATGGTAAAAAAAATCACAATACATGCCTTGGGACAAGTCCTTTATTAAAAAAATAAAAAATAAAACTCCATGGGACAAAAAAAGCCGCACGTCGCCTACGATCTGCCTCCATGAGAGGCACCCGCCATAATGACCGGCTGCTCTCAGGTAACAGCTCTTTTATAAATGAGGGCGGAGCCACAAGATGACGTCGCCGGGTGACCCCGCCCCCTACTGACACATGGGGACATCCCTATGGCTTTCCTGTAGTGTCAGAGGGGGCGGGGCCACCTGGTTACATAACCGAGTGACCCCACCCCCTCTGACACTACGGGGAAGCCATAGGGATGCGCGTCCTATAGTAAATGGGATTGGATCCGTAACTGCAAGGCTTGGCGAATATCTAGATAAATTTCTCCAACCCAGCGTGAAGACTACCAGAGCATATCTGAAGGACACCTCGGATTTGCTGCATCTGTTAGAACAAGTGAAGTTTGACCCTGCAATAACATCTTACTTAGTAACGGCAGACGTAGCTTCTCTTTATACAAGCATACAGCATGAGGATGCGTCTTTAGCCCTAAATTGGGCATTAAGTAAGAGGGACGATATCCCATTTATACAGAAGAGATTTGTGGGACATGCACTAGATTTCTGCATGTCCCACAATTACTTCTGGTTTGATGGACAGTTCTACTCCCAGCAGGTTGGCGTGGCAATGGGGGCAAAATATGCCCCCAGCCTCGCCAACCTGTTTATGTCTGAATGGGAGGATAGACAAGTGTTCAACATCAGTAGACCTCAATTGATCTTCTATCAGAGGTTCATTGATGATATCCTGTTGATATGGGAGGGATCCAAGGAAACTTTGGAAACATTCCTGGAACCGTTAAATATTAATACGAACAATATCAGGTTGGAATACCTTATTAGTGACAAAACAATTAATTTTTTAGATGTCACTATAGAGAAAATGAGTAATTCATTAAAAACTAAGGTGTACTTTAAACCGACGGACCGCAATAGCTATTTGTCCGTAGTAAGCAGACACCATCCATCATGGATAAAAAATATTCCGAAGGGCCAGCTATTGCGGATCCGTCGGAACTGTACCCATATGGAGGATTTTGTGATCCAATCGAACACTCTGAAGGAGAAATTCATCCAGAAGGGATATAAGAATGAAGAACTTACAAAAATTGTACAAGAAGTAGCCAATATCCCCAGGGAACAGTGCCTAAAGGAAAAAGAAGTACAAAGAGGGGATACCCAACACCAATTGAGTTTCATCTCTGGCTTCCACTACCAGTATAAAGAGATTGAGAACATTTATAGAAAATATTGGTATATCCTTTGTAAAGATAAACACTTGGGGGGAATATTACCGACACACCCAAAGTTCATATACAGGAAGGCCCCAAGTATAGGTGACCAGATAGTGAAGAAGATTCTTGATCCACCAAACCTGAGATCCTTATCCTTTAATTTTAGAGGCTTTTTCTGTTGTAGGAAGTGTGTTTGTTGTAAAACAGTGAAGGTCAGTAATAGAGGTATTACGAGTGTCACTAACAGAGAAGGGGACAGTTTTGAGATCAAAGAGTTTAGTACTTGCACCACTACACATGTGGTATACCTTATGTGGTGCCCCTGTGGCTTGTATTATGTTGGAAGGACTAAAAGACAGCTGAAGATCCGTATTAGTGAACACCTAACCAACATAAAAAATGGATACAAATACCATAGTGTATCCATGCACTTTAAGGATAAACACCAACAGGACCCATCTCTGCTACAATTTTGTGGCATTGATGTGGTCCATCCTTCCTGGAGGGGTTCCAACAGGGTAAGAGACCTATCACAGAGAGAAACGGAATGGATATTCCTGTTTAAGAGTTTGACTCCGAGAGGTCTCAACATTGAACTGGACCTGAACTGTTTTATTAATGATTTTTAGACAGAATTTTTAGCTATGCTTGTTATGGGGTTCCCAAACTTGTATACACACCCACGCTAATATGAGTGTAAGGAGATTATCCTTATATTAGTTTTTATCATGGTTTTTAGTATTATATTGAGAAGTAATGAGGAATGATATAAGGATTTAATTTAAATAGCCGGTTGTTCACGGTAATATTGTTAATAACTGGTGATTGTAGTTTCAGATGAATCTACAGATATTACTATTCAAGATTGGGTAGTTTCCAGTCTTGACTAATAATGTAGGTCTGGTAATTTTAATTATATTTTATATTTCAGCCATTTCAATATAATTATTGATTTTAGCTATTCCAGATTTTATTCGTTTTTTTGAATTTCAGCCATTTTTAGATGTTTTTTTCTATATGCATCAGCGTATGGATATTCATTCTATTCACACCAATAGGTTGTGTTAACAAGTATTGAGGTGTCAATTATAATATAATATTTTAATTTATATATATGTGAAGACTGCATTGATGTGTAAAAAGCACACTAGGGGTTTTGTAACTGACATGTCAGGGTGTAATAGCGCTGTTTGGAGACCCGCCATTCTGAGATGTCGCTGTGAACAGTAGTGACGGGTAGGAACGGTGGGGCTAATCTAACAGCGCTACGAGGTATAGCAGCAACGTATGCCTTGTGATTAGCGTGGGTTTGTGCTCACGGGGACACTTCTAGAGCGCAGGCGCCGAGTAGACAGGTGCGCATGCGCACTGAGACGTCCCCATTTGATTGGAGACAAGAGGAGATATAAGGAGTGATGGATGTCTAGAGCGGCCTAACCCATGATTAAGTTACAGGCGTAACGAAACATGTCGGGGGCGTGGCCGAGTGAAGGATAACACCACGTACAGGTGACAGGAGGAAGCGAGCTAGCTATACGGTTTACCAAGCGGGGAAGACCGTTGGCCCATCTATTGAGCAGGCGGGGAGAGGGTGAGAGAGACTTCTTAGACGCCAGCTATTAAAGGGTCCGCCGTGACCGCACACCCCCTAGAAGGTTGATCTTAGCTGCTTGGTTAACATTGCATCAAACAGAGTGCTGTGGAGTTTGCTGTGCGCTTTTGGTTTATACACAATGTGAGTGGAACTGTTGAAGTGTATGTTGCAGTGTGAATTATTAAAGTGTTTTACGTTATCACACTATTGGGAGTTTTTTCTAATTTTCATGTGGAACGATCCTCCGGATGGAAATGATTTAACCCTTGCCAATAGCTGCAGTTATTTATGCCTTTTAGCCTCACAGGAAAGTGGAGGCATGAGGAGCTGGTGAGTGGCTGTCCATTGGGAGAGTGGTCACTGAACACAGAGGTGTGGTGGAAGAATTTATTAGAAGAACTTGCACTCCTGAAATAGAGGGACTTGCTGTTACACATTTTAAAGTTGTTTTTGATCACGATCACGGACACTTTGCACATATGTGTGTTTTCCAGAGACTCTACATTTATATTACTTTATTATTGTAGCTACAGAAGCATGATGTGACACTTTTAGATTTTTATTAATCATGGTGGCATGCATAATCCTTATGTAAACCATTGCATGGGGACTGATGTATAGTAGTAGCTGAGCAGTATTGGCACGAAGTCACTATATGTACTGTTTATTTGGCGTTTTGTGGGTTTATCAATAGAGTGTTATCACTATACATCTATTGTACACATATATAACATATTTTTATTTTTATTTTTGTTGTGTTGCATATATAGATAGACACTAGTAAATGGGTGTTCACTAGATTAGATTTTTCACCACGAGGTGGGAAAAGTTTTAGAGATAGCGCCACGGTTTAATTCTTCACGTGGGGTGAATTGCACCTATCACACTTCACAGATTTAAATCTATTTTTCAAAGCCATAGGGATGGCCCCGTGCATCAGAGGGGGCAGACCGTGTGGCCCCGCCCCTCTGACGCTATGGGAAAGCCATAGGGATGTCCCCGTGCGTCAGAGGGGGCGGGGTCTCCCGGCCTCATTGTGTGGCCCC
Source organism: Aquarana catesbeiana (assembly GCF_042186555.1). Lineage (NCBI taxonomy): Eukaryota > Metazoa > Chordata > Amphibia > Anura > Ranidae > Aquarana > Aquarana catesbeiana. The sequence goes on along the minus strand of NC_133326.1, from coordinate 93,157,496 downwards.
ACCCTCAATTATAAAAAGAGCTGTCACCTGAGAGCTGCCGGTCATTATGGCGGGTGCCTCCCATGGAGGCAGATCGTAGGTGGCATGCGTTTTTTTTTTTTTTTTTGGTCCATCGGAGCATGAGAAGAAGAAGACTCCGTGGGACAGTTTTATTTTTTTATTTTTTTTAATAAAGGACTTGTCCCAAGGCATGTATTGTGTTTTTTTTTTACCATTTTCACACATTTTTTGTGAAATGGTAGGGGTACATTTGTACCCCATTACCATTTCACACAGGGGGGGCTGGGATCTGGGGGTCCCCTTGTTAAAGGGGGCTTCCAGATTCCGATAAGCCCCCCACCTGCAGACCCCCACAACCACCAGGCAAGGGTTGTGGGGATGAGGCCCTTCTCCCCCATCAACATGGGGACAAGGTGCTTTGGGGGGCTACCCCAAAGCACCCTCCCAAATGTGAAGGCATGTGGCCTGGTACAGTTCAGGAGGGGGGGCGCTCTCTCGTCCCGTCCTCTTTTCCTGCAGCCTGCCAGGTTGTGTGCTCGGATAAGGGTCTGGTATGGATTTTTGGGGGGCCCCATGGCATTCTTTTTTAAATTTTGGTGCGGGGTTCCCCTTAAAATCCATACCAGACCTGAAGAGTCTAGTATGGATTTTGAGGGGGACCCCCACGTCATTTTTTTGTAAATTTTGGCACGGGATTCCCCTTAATATCCATAGCAGACCTGAAGGGCCTGGTATGGAATTTGGGGGGACCCCCACTCATTTTTTTTTTGGTTCGTGGTTCCCCTGTGGGGGAATCCCATGCCAATTTTATCAATGAAATTTTATGTGTATTGCCGGGACTGACAATTCATTATAGCCGCAAGTACTTTTATATTACTTTTTTTTCCTTTAGAAATGTCATTTTGCTCTTGGACTGTTGTAAACAGGGAAACGTGCCACTTTACAGGCATACTATAGACACCCCCCCAGGTAAGAAAATTTCAAGGAATATTAGACTTTTATTGTTTCACTTTAAGCATTATTAAAATCACTGCTGCCAAAAAAATGGCCGTTTTTAAAACTTTTTTTTTTGCATTGATACATGTCCCCTGGGGCAGGACCCAGGTCCCCAAACACTTTTTATGACAATACCATGCATATAAGCCTTTAAAATTAGCACTGTTGATTTCTCCCATAGACTTTTAAAGGGTGTTCTGCGGCTTTCGAATTTGCCACGAACACCCCAAATTGTTCGCTGTTTGTTTTTACTAAGATTACAATGTGCAAGGCATGTTAATAAATACAAAGTTTACTTCCTCTTTAAGTATTCACATTACAGCAATATTATACCTACATTGGGCTATTATCTGAGCCGAAGAATATTTTTGTTCACCTTATAGTGGAGCTGAATACAGTGTGCAGCGGTATCTGCAAGCTATACTACTTCAGTGGCTTTTGCATTTTCATAAACCTGTATGGTGAGAGAAGCAGTTCAAATAAAAGTCAGTTAAAGTGGTTGTAAACCCTTAAAGACCACTTTTCCCTACAGGTAAGCCTATAATAAGGCTTACCTGTGGGTACTGAAAATATCTTCTAAACCTGTACAGTTTAGAAGATATTTACCACATACACTTGTGCCAATGTCATTGGCGCATGCGCACTGAAGAAAGGGCATGATTGTGCCATTTCTATAGTGCCTGTGCTGTGACCGTAGGCTCCTGCGCGGGAGTGACGTCATGCGACTCCGGACAGTAACAAAGCTGGAGTCCACAGCCCCCGAAGGAAGAGGGGTGAAGATGGACGCTTCCTGCAGCCTGGACAGCGCGGGCTTCCATTGCAGGTAAGTGCCACATAATGGGCTAGTATGAGATGCATACTAGCCCGTTATGCTTTTACTTTGCAGGGTTTGCAGTAAACGAAAGCAGCAGCTTAAACAACCATATTTTACATCAACAGGACCTCACTGAAATACCATGTCTAGCAAAAGCCTTATGCATTGTCTCATAAAGCTGGCCAGAACACTCCTGGCATGTTTTCTGGTCCCGAAAACACTTAGAAATGTAATCAACAGTGCTTGCCTTCATTAAAACACCACTACTAATGCACAAACACATATGTAACTATATTTTTAATCCAGCTTCCTGTCCAATTTACTGATTGTGCTACTTACATTAAAGTGATTGTAAAGTCATTTTTTTTTTTCTATGAAAATAACAAACATGTTATACTTTCCTGCTCTGTGTAGTGGTTTTGCACAGAGAAGCCCAGATCCTCCTCTTCTCGAACCCTGGCTGGAGCTCCTGGCCCTTCCCTCCTGTCCAGTGCCCCGCAGCAAGCAGCTTGCAGCTCTGTCTATCCATTCAGACACGGAGCTGCGGTTTGGCGAAGGAAGAGATCATGAAAAAGTCACATTTGCAAACGCCACTTCTCTGTCAAAATCATTATGTTCAGATCTTTGCAGACATCTCTCCCTTGACCATACAAAGGAGGCAATCCCTGAAAACCCTGCTTACTGTTCTTTCACAGAAAGAAATCAAGTACTGGTGGGCCTTCCCGTTTGCTCTCAAGTTTACTTTCAAATCCAAAACCTACTCCATCGCCAGTTTTCAGGACAGTGAGAATGTTTTGATGGGCCTGAGATTCATCACACTTGGCCCGCCTCACACCCTCTGAACTCCCAATCAGGGGCCACAAAGTGTCAAACACCGTCTCTCCAGTGTGGAACAAGATCAACCTTAAACTACCCAAGGAAGCTGATACACATCCTCTTCTGGTCCTAACCAGATATTGAGATATGTTCCGTTCAAACATGAACTTTACCGAGATACCTCCAAGTTGCATTGGTTATGACTTGTTTCCCAGTTTCATTCCACTGATGGCTATCTAGACCCAAGAAATGAATGACTTTCATAATCTGGAACTGTAATGCACTACAAGAAATTTAATTTCATGTGGTCTAACCACAATATCCAGCGAACATTTCCTCTACCCTTTTAGTGCTGCTAACCTCAACACCGCTCCCTCCCTCCCTCCACTCTCCATCCCTGAATACTTTAACCCTCTTTTCTACCTTTTCCCCACCTCAACCACCCCCTTATTCCCTGTATCCTTCCCCCTCCCCTACTCCTAACCCTCACCTATACGGCATGGGTCATTTTAGGTTATCTATTGAAATTAATGAGTTGCAGTCAGATGTCTCAGCTTTTTTCATGACTAATGGTTTTGTGGGCAGAGAGATACTATTCTTCTCCTGCCCACTGGAGCTCCTAGAGGGCTATTCTCCAACCCTTTCTCTTCCCTTTTTCTTAGCTTGCACTTACTTCTGTTCTCTTTTAGCCAAACTCCAGGATCCCCATGTCTCTACCGATCCTATCTGGGAATTCCCATGCTGCTAGGAGGAAACCCATGTTAGATCCACATGCATATCTGGGGTAAGTGACAGAGTAACAGATGAGGACTATACCTCTCTTGTCAATGGCTAATAACACTCTTTCTACTCCTCCACTGCATGTTGCTTTACACAACACGCAAGGATGAAATCCCCTGTAAAAAGAATTCTACAGTCTCTGCATTCCCAAAAAATAGACATCGTCCTACTTCAGGAGATGCATTTTCCAAAAGCAGTACAACCATTCCTTCTTACATGCCAATTTCACTATGTTTTTCCTTGCTAATGCTGAGGACAAAACCAAGGGAGTAGCAATTCTGATTTCTAATAAATGTAAATTTACATCCCAACTAGAACACAGGGACCCAGAGGGCAGATTTATTCTGTAAAGGGCACGGTGGATGATCAATTTCATATTATGCACCTAATCAGGGCCAAGCGGCATTCTTCCAGGTGATGCTTAGAACACTGGGACCCGTGGTGGGAGGGACGGTTATTTATGGAGGTGATTCCAATACTGCCCTTGACCAGGGACTAGACAGATCCAAACCTCCCGGATCCCAGCTCACTCGTCCACCCAAAAGGAGCCTTAAAATAGATAAATTAATCTTTCAACATGGGTTGGTCGATACTTGGAGAGAAACGAAACCAAGTAAAAGAGATTATACACACTTTTCTTGCTTGCACCAGTCCTACGCTAGGATCGACTACATTTTCATCTCCACAGCCAAAATCTCAGACATAGTCAAGGCCTCCATTAGCGACACTGTGTGGTCAGACCATTCCATAGTTCTATTCACACTAAAAAGAAGATTTAATTGCCCTAATCTCCTTCAATGGAGACTCAAAGTGACACTAAAGGTTCGAGTTTTTTTTTTTTTAAATAACAAACATATCATACTTACCTCTAGGGATGAGCCGAACACCCCCCTGTGTGTTCGAACAGGCAAAAAATTAGTTTGAACACGCGAACACTGTTAAAGTCTATGGGACGCGAACATGAATAATCAAAAGTGCTAATTTTAAAGGCTTATATGCAAGTTATTGTCATAAAAAGTGTTTGGGGACCTGGGTCCTGCCCCGGGGGACATGGATCAATGCAAAAAAAAGTTTTAAAAACGGCCGTTTTTTGGGAGCAGTGATTTTAATAATGCTTAAAGTGAAACAATAAAAGTATAATATTCCTTTAAATTATGTACCTGGGGGGTGTCTATAGTATGCCTGTAAAGGGGTGCATGTTTCCCATGTTTAGAACAGTCTGACAGCAAAATGACATTTCAAAGGAAAAAAAGTAATTTAAAACTACTCGCGGCTATTAATGAATTGTCGATCTGACAATACACACAAAAGTTCATTGATAAAAACGGCATGGGAATTCCCCACAGGGGAACCCCGAACCAAATTTTTAAAAAAAAATGGCGTGGGGGTCCCCCTCAAAATCTATACCGGTCTGGTATGGATTTTAAGGGGAACCCTGCGCCAAAATTTTTTTAAAAAATGGCGTGGGGTCCAACCAAAAATCCATACCAGACCCTTATCTGAGCACGCAACCTGGCAGGCCGCAGGAAAAGGGGGGTGAGAGAGCGACCCCCCTCCTGAACCGTACGAGGCCACATGCCCTCAACATTGGGAGGGTGCTTTGGGGTAGCCCCCCAAAGGGGACAAGGGCCTCATCCCCACAACCCTTGCCCGGTGGTTGTGGGGGTCTGCATGCGGAGGGGTTATTGGAATCTGGAAGCCCCCTTTAACAAGGGGACCCCCAGATCCCGCACCCCGTGTGAAATGGTAAAGGGGTACAAAGGTACCCCTACCATTTCACAAAAAAACTGTCAAAAATGTTAAAAATGATAAGAGACATTTTTTGACAATTCCTTTATTTAAAGTCTTCTTTTTTCCATCTTCTTTCTTCTATCTTCTATCTTCCTTCAGTTTCTTCCTCCATCTTCTTCTTCTTCTGGTTCTTCTGGTTCTTCCTCCGGTGTTCTCGTCCGGCATCTTCCTCCTCTTCTTCCCTTCTTCTCGGGCCGCTCCGCATCCATGATGGGAGGCTCCCACTGTGTGACCCCGCCCCCCTCTGACGCACGGGGACTTGACGGGGACTTCCCTGTGGCATTCCCCATGATGTCAGAGGGGGGCAGGGTCACCCGTTACGTAACGGGTGTGTATTGTCGGATCGACAATTCATTAATAGCCACGAGTAGTTTTAAATGACTTTTTTTCCTTTGTAATGTCATTTTGCTGTCAGACTGTTCTAAACATGGGAAATATGCGCCCCTTTACGGACATACTACAGACACCCCCAGGTATAAAATTTAAAGGAATATTACACTTTTATTGTTTCATTTTAAGCATTATTAAAATCACTGCTCCCGAAAAAACGTCCGTTTTTAAAACTTTTTTTGCATTGATCCATGTCCCCTGGGGCAGGTCCCAGGTCCCCAAACACTTTTTATGACAATACCATGCATATAAGCCTTTAAAATGAGCACTTTTGATTTCTCCCATAGATTTTAAAAGGGTGTTCTGGGGTCCCTCCCCACATCAGATAACCCCCTGGGATAAGCTCTCTCCCGGGGGGTTACCTTGTGGATGCGCTACCGAGTCCAGCATTCAGCGTCTATAGAGGCAGAATGCAGGACTCGGCCCCGCCCCCCCCCGGCGCCCGCATTATTGGATTTGATTGACAGCAGTGGGAGCCAATGCCCGCGCTGCTATCAATCTATCCAATCAAGAGCTGAGAACCCCGGGCAGAGAGAGAGTGAGTCAAGGGTTCAGGTAAAAGGGGGGGCGGTCAATGACAAGTGTTTTTTCACCTTAAGGCATAGGATGCATTTAGCACACAGCTAAAATAACAAAGGAGTGGCTTCAGAACAACTCCGTGACTGTTCTTGAATGGCCCAGCTAGAGCCCTGACATAAACCCAATTGAGCATCTCTGGAGATACCTAAAAATGGCTGTCCACCAACGTTTACCATCCAACCTGACAGAACTGGAGAGGATCTGCAAGGAGGAATGGCAGAGGATCCCCAAATCCAGGTGTGAAAAACTTGTTGCATCTTTCCCAAAAAGACTCATGGCTGTATTAGATCAAAAGGGTGCTTCTACTAAATACTGAGCAAAGGGTCTGAATACTTAGGACCAGGTGATATTTCAGTTTTTCTTTTTTAATAAATCTGCAAAAATGTCAACAATTCTGTGTTTTTCTGTCAATATGGGGTGCTGTGTGTACATTAATGAGGAAAAAAATGAATTTAAATGATTTTAGCAAATGGCTGCAATATAACAAAGAGTGAAAAATTTAAGGGGGTCTGAATACTTTCCTTTAAGCCTTTAACCCTTTAACACTTTAAGTCCTAAGCGCGGACTCGTAATTTATAATATCTGAATACTTTCCGTCCCCACTATATATATATATATATATATATATATATATATATATATATATATATATATATCCTATAATTAGTGTGCAAAAAAATAAGGAAACACAGTTTGTCTATATATCAAATAAACCCTGTGCAAATAATAATAGTAATAATAATAATAATAAATAGTGTAACTTTTTTTTTTAACAGAAATTTTTTATTAAACAAATCAGCATTACAATACAAAACTATAAAGTACATTCAATGATACACAAATATAGACAGGATAACCACCTTCATCCGGCAGTCATACTTTCTCTAATGTTCCAGCTGTGCAGGTGTCATAAATACCAGTTACATGTACACATTAGTGCATTCCAGTAATAGTGAAACCACACATACGTTATGTAGGTATCCGATAGGGGAGAGAAGGAGAGATGCAACAAAGCAGGGAGTAATCAGGGTCAGTAGAGAAAAAGAAAAAGAAGGTGGGGTGCACGATGGGGGGGCAAGGTATGACTAGTAGGCATGAGGTCGACCATATCCGCTGGTATAATTCATGTCATAATTAAGGGGAGGGGGGTCAGGGCTGTCAGAGGCATCTATCCAAGAGGACCAGATTTTATCAAATTTCCCTAGGCATTGTCTACTTTCATAGGTCAGCCTATATAGGGGAAGTACCGAAGTCACCGATCGCCTCCATGAGGCCAGAGTAGGAGGTTCCTCTAGTTTCCATCTCAGTAGAATTTCACGTATAGCAATACATGTCACCTCTACATCCTCTAAATGGCTTAACAATAGAATTTGAGGATCAACCTGTAGATCCAATCCGGTCACATTACTAAGTGTAGAGGCCACTGCCGTCCAGTAGGGTTGGAGTTTGGGACAGGACCAGACCATGTGCCAGAAGGTACCCACCTCCTGCCTGCATCTCTGACAATTGGGGTCCCTTTGAGGGTAAATGCGCGCCAACCTCTGTGGGGTGAAGTATGCCCTGTGTAGGAACTTAAATTGTATAAACCTTTTTAAATCTTTTGCTGCACTCCTTCCACTCCTCTTGATCAAGGGATGGGATATCCATCCTCCATTTTTCCCAGGATTTGGTAAGTTTGGTATCATATTCTACTGTCAAATATAAGTATAAGGTCGAGAGAGGTCTCCCCATTGCACTGGAGATCAAGACACGCTCAATGGAGTCTGACTCCAAAGCAAGGGGGGCAGGAAACTGGGCTTCAAAGGCGTGCTTCAGCTGCCAGTATCTGAATTGAAAAGAGAGCGGAAGCGCGTATATTCGTCTCAGTGTCTGGAAAGTCATAATCCTACCATCTTGAATGTGTTTTAAGGTACTGATTCCCTTTTTTGCCCACAGAGAAGGGTCTGGGATACTGTATAGGTGGGAGAGCATAGGATTACTGCCACAGGGGCATGTGTGGTGAGTAGGGATGAGCTTCGAGTTCGAGTCGAACTCATGTTCGACTCGAACATTGGCTGTTCGCAAGTTCGCCGAACAGCGAACAATTTGGGGTGTTCGCGGCAAATTCGAATGCCGCGGAACACCCTTTAAAAGTCTATGGGAGAAATCAAAAGTGCTAATTTTAAAGGCTAATATGCAAGTTATTGTCATAAAAAGTGTTTGGGGACCTGGGTCCTGCCCCAGGGGACATGGATCAATGCAAAAAAAAGTTTTAAAAACGGACGTTTTTTCAGGAGCAGTGATTTTAATAATGCTTAAAGTCAATCAATAAAAGTGTAATATCCCTTTAAATTTCGTACCTGGGGGGTGTCTATAGTATGCCTGTAAAGGGGCGCATGTTTCCTGTGTTTAGAATAGTCTGACAGCAAAATGACATTTTGAAGGAAAAAACTCATTTAAAACTACCCGCGGCTATTGCATTGCCGACAATACACATAGAAGTTCATTGATAAAAACGGCATGGGAATTCCCCAAAGGGGAACCCCGAACCAAAATTAAAAAAAAAAAATGACGTGGGAGTCCCCCTAAATTCCATACCAGGCCCTTCAGGTCTGATATGGATATTAAGGGGAACCCCGGCCAAAATTAAAAAAAAAAAAAATGACGTGGGGTTCCCCTTAAATTCCATACCAGACCCTTCAGGTCTGGTATGGATTTTAAGGGGAACCCCGCGCCAAAAAAAAAAAAAAAAAACGGCGTGGGGTCCCCCCAAAAATCCATACCAGACCCTTATCCGAGCATGCAACCTGGCATGCAACCTGGCAGGGCCTCATCCCCACAACCCTGGCCGGTGGTTGTGGGGGTCTGCGGGTGGGGGCTTATCAGAATCTGGAAGCCCCCTTTAACAAGGGGACCCCCAGATCCCGGCCCCCCCCTGTGTGAAATGGTAAGGGGGTTCTTACCCCTACCATTTCACTAAAAAACTGTCAAAAATGTTAAAAATGACAAGAGACAGTTTTTGACAATTCCTTTATTTAAATGCTTCTTCTTTCTTCTATCTTCCTTCATCTTCTGGTTCTTCTGGTTCTTCTGGCTCTTCTGGTTCTTCCTCCGGCATTCTCGTCCAGCATCTCCTCCGCGGCGTCTTCTATCTTCTTCTCCTCAGGCCGCTCCGCACCCATGGCATTGGGGGGAGGCTCCCGCTCTTCTCTTCTTCTCTTCTTCTCTTCTTCATTTTCTTCTCCGGGCCGCTCCGCAATCCATGCTGGCATGGAGGGAGGCTCCCGCTGTGTGACGGCGCTCCTCGTCTGACAGTTCTTAAATAACGGGGGGGGGAGGGGCCACCCGGTGACCCCGCCCCCCTCTGACGCACGGTGACTTGACGGGACTTCCCTGTGACGTCACGGGGAATGCCACAGGGAAGTCCCGTCATGTCCCGTGCGTCAGAGGGGGGCGGGGTCACCGGGTGGCCCTGCCCCCCCGTTATTTAAGAACTGTCAGACGAGGAGCGCCGTCACACAGCGGGAGCCTCCCTCCATGCCAGCATGGATTGCGGAGCAGCCCGGAGAAGAAAATGAAGAAGAGAAGAAGAGAAGAAAAGAAGAAGAGAAGAGCGGGAGCCTCCCCCCCATGCCATGGGTGCGGAGCGGCCCGAGGAGAAGAAGATAGAAGACGCCGCGGAGGAGATGCTGGACGAGAACGCCGGAGGAAGAACCAGAAGAGCCAGAAGAACCAGAAGATGAAGGAAGATAGAAGAAAGAAGAAGCATTTAAATAAAGGAATTGTCAAAAACTGTCTCTTGTCATTTTTTAACATTTTTGACACTTTTTTCGTGAAATGGTAGGGGTACTTATGTACCCCCTTACCATTTCACACGGGGGGGGGCCGGGATCTGGGGGTCACCTTGTTAAAGGGGGCTTCCAGATTCCGATAAGCCCCCCGCCCGCAGACCCCCACAACCACCGGCCAGGGTTGTGGGGATGAGGCCCTTGTCCTCATCAACATGGGGACAAGGTGTTTTGGGGGGCTACCCCAAAGCACCCTCCCAATGTTGAAGGCATGTGGCCTGGTACGGTTCAGGAGGGAGGGGGGCCGCACTCTCGTCCCCCCCTCTTTTCCTGCGGCCTGCCAGGTTGCGTGCTCGGATAAGGGTCTGGTATGGATTTTTGGGGGGACCCCACGCCGTTTTTTTTTTTTTTTTTGGCGCGGGGTTCCCCTTAACCACTTAACAACCGGCCCATAGCCAAATGACGGCTACAGGGCGGTTGTTTAACTCTGGGAGGACGTCCAGGGACGTCCTCCCAGAATTCTGCTCTCGCGCGCCCCCTAGGGCGCGCACTCGAGAGCATCCGTGATCACAGATACCGGTAAATGGCCGCTGATCGCGGCCGTTTACCATGTGATCGCTCCGTCAAATGACGGAGCGATCACATGTAAACAAACCGGCGTCATCTGATGACGCCGGTTCCTCTCCTCCCCCTCTCCTCTCCTCCTGTGTACCGATCGGTACACAGTGACCGAAGAGGTGGATGGATGGCTGCAGCGTTGTGGGCTGCATCTGTAGTGCCCACAGCGCTGCACAGAGACATCCAGCCATCCATCCATCCATGCTCAGCCATCCCTACTACTTTACATGCCCTGCAATGCTGTGCAATACTCTGCAATTCCCTCTGCAATACCCCGCAATACTCTGCCATACCCTGCAATACCCCGCAATACTCTGCCATACCCTGCAATACCCCGCAATACTCTGCCATACCCTGCAATACCCCGCAATACTCTGCCATACCCTGCAATACCCCGCAATACTCTGCCATACCCTGCAATACCCCGCAATACTCTGCCATACCCCGCAATACTCTGCCATACCCTGCAATACCTCGCAATACTCTGCCATACCCTGCAATACCCCAAAATACTCTGCCATACCCCGCAATACTCTGCCATACCCTGGAATACCCCGCAATACTCTGCCATACCCTGGAATACCCCGCAATACTCTGCCATACCCCGCAATACTCTGCCATACCCTGGAATACCCCACAATACTCTGCCATACCCTGGAATACCCCACAATACTCTGCCATACCCTGCAATACTCTGCCATACCCTGGAATACCCCACAATACTCTGCCATACCCTGGAATACCCCACAATACTCTGCCATAGCCTGCAATACCCTGAAATACCCCGCAATACTCTGCCATACCCCGCAATACTCTGCCATACCCCGCGATACTCTGCCATACCCCGCAATACTCTGCCATACCCTGCAATACCCCGCAATACTCTGCCATACCCTGGAATACCCCGCAATACTCTGCCATACCCTGCAATACCCCGCAATACTCTGCCATACCCTGGAATACCCCGCAATACTCTGCCATACCCTGGAATACCCCGCAATACTCTGCCATACCCTGCAATACCCTGAAATACCCTGAAATATCCCGCAATACCCAGCCATACTCTGCAATACTCAGTGATACCCAACCATACTCTGCCATACCCAGCCATGCTCTGCAATACCCCACAAAAATCTGCAATACTCTGCCATAACCCGCAATACTCTGCCATACCCAGCCATACTCTGCCATACCCAGCCATACTCTGCCATACTCGGTGATACCCAGCCATACTCTGCAATACCCAGTCATACTCGGCGATACTCTGCAATACCCAGCCATACTCTGCCATACCCAGTCATACTCAGCGATATTCTGCAATACCCAGCCTCTGTATGTGGCCAGGCTGTGGAAGTCTCACACATGTGGTATCGCCATACTCAGTAGGAGTAGGAGAATCTATTTTGGGGTGTAATTTTTGGTATGTACATGTTATGTGTTAGAAATATTGTATAAATGGACAACTTTGTGTTAAAAAAAAAAAAAAGCGTTTTAACCACTTCCCGCCTTCCGTCATACGACGTCCTTGACTTTGTGCGGGGATATCTGAATGATGGGTGCAGCTACAGGCATCATTCAGATATCATCTTTTTCAGCCGGCGATTCCCTACACCATAAGAATGATCGTAGCAGCTGTTACACTGCTTGATCGTTCTTACGGGAGGCGAGAGGGGACGCCCCCCCTCCCGCCGCCCTCCGGTGCTTCTACCGACTCACCGCTACGATCGAAGCCAGGATCTTTTTTTTTTTTTTTTTTTTATTTCAGGAACAGCCTAGAGGTGAGATGTGGGGTCTTATTGACCCCATATCTCACTGTAAAGAGGACCTGTCATGCCATATTCCTATTACAAGGGATGTTTACATTCCTTGTAATAGGAATAAAAGTGATCAAAACATTTTTTTTTTTGGAAAAAAGTGTCAAACTAAAATAAATAAAGTAAAATGAACAATAAAAAAAAATAAAAATTTTTTAAAGCGCCCCTGTCCGTGTGCTCGCATGCAGAAGCGAACGCATACGTAAGTCCCGCCCACATATGAAAACGGTGTTCAAACCACACATGTGAGGTATCGCTGCGATCGGTAGAGCGAGCGCAATAAGTTTGGCCCTAGACCTCCTCTGTAACTCAAAATTTGTAACCAGTAAAAAATTTTAAAGCGTCGCCTATGGGGATTTTTAAGTGGTGAAGTTTGGCGCCATTCCACAAGCGTGTGCAATTTCGAAAGGTGACATGTTAGGTATCTATTAACTCGGCGTAACTTCATCTTTCATATTATGCAAAAACATTGGGCTAACCTTACTGTTTTGTTTTTTTTTAAAGCAAAAAACTGTTTTTTTTCCAAAAAAAATGCGTTCCAAAAATTGCTGCGCAAATATCGTGCGAGATAAAAAGTTGCAATGACCGCTATTGTATTCTCTAGGGTCTTTGCTAAAAAAACATATATAATGTTTTGGGGTTCTATGTAATTTTCTAGCAAATAAATGATGATTTTTACATGTAGGAGAGAAATGTCAGAATTGGCCTGGGTGCTCCAGAACGCCTGAAGGTGCTCCCCTGCATGTTGGGCCTCTGTATGTGGCCACGCTGTGTAAAAGTCTCACACATGTGGTATCGCCATACTCGGGAGTAATAGCAGAATGTGTTTTGGGGTGTAATTTGTGGTATGCATATGCTGTGTGTGAGAAATAACCTGCTAATATGACAATTTTGTGAAAAAAAAAAAAAGAAAAAAAAAAAACTTGATTTTGCAAAGAATTGTGGGAAAAAATGACAACTTCAAAAAACTCATCATGCATCTTTCTAAATACCTTGAAATGTCTTCTTTCCAAAAAGGGGTCATTTGGGGGGTATTTGTACTTTTCTGGCATGTTAGGGTCTCAAGAAATGAGATAGGCCGTCAGTACTTCAGGTGTGATCAATTTTCAGATATTGGTACCATAGCTTGTGGACGCTATAACTTTCACAAAGACCAAATAATATACACTAATTTGGGTTATTTTTACCAAAGATATGTAGCGGTATAAATTTTGGCCAAAATATATGAAGAAAAATTACTAATTTTCAAAATTTTATAACAGAAACGAAGAAAATTTTATTTTTTTACAGATTTTTCGGTCTTTTTTCTTTTATAGCGCAAAAAATAAAGAACCCAGCGGTGATTAAATACCACCAAAAGAAAGCTCTATTTGTGTGAAAAAAAGGACAAAAAATTCATATAGATACAGTGTTGCATGACTGAGTAATTGTCATTCAAAATGTGAGAGCACCAAAAGCTGAAAATTGGTCTGGTTATTAAGGGGGTTTAAGTGCCCAGTGGTCAAGTGGTTAAAATCCATACCAGACCTGAAGGGTCTGATATGGAATTTAGGGGGAACCCCACGTCATTTTTTTTTTTAAATTTTGGCCGGGGTTCCCCTTAACCACTTAAGGACCGCCTAACGCCGATTTACGTCGGCAAGGCGGCACGGGCAGGCAAAATCACGTACATGTACGTGATTTGCCTCTCGCGGGTGGGGGGTCTGATCGGACCCCCCCCCGGTGCCCGAAGCGGTCCCGTTCTGTTCCCCGGCGATCCGAGATGAGGGGGAGGCCATCCGTTCGTGGCCCCCCCCTCGCGATCGCCGCCGGCCAATGGGAACACTCCTTTGCTGCTGTATGCTAAACAGCAGCAAAGGAAATGATGTCATCTCCCCTCGGCTCGGTAGTTTCCGTTCCAGCGCCGAGGGGAGAAGACATCAATGTGAGTGCACAACACACACACACACAGTAGAACATGCCAGGCATACAAAACACCCCGATCCCCCCCCCGATCGCCCCCCGATCCCCCCCCAATCACCCCCCCCCCCTGTCACAAACTGACACCAGCAGGTTTTTTTTTTTTTTTTTTTTTTTTTTTCTGATTACTGCATAGTGTCAGTTTGTGACAGTTACAGTGTTGGGACAGTGAGTATTACCCCCCTTTAGGTCTAGGGTACCCCCCTAACCCCCCCTAATAAAGTTTTAACCCCTTGATCACCCCCTGTCACCAGTGTCGCTAAGCGATCATTTTTCTGATCGCTGTATTAGTGTCGCTGGTGACGCTAGTTAGTGAGGTAAATATTTAGGTTCGCCGTCAGCGTTTTATAGTGACAGGGACCCCCATATACTACCTAATAAATGTTTTAACCCCTTGATTGCCCCCTAGTTAACCCTTTCACCACTGATCACCGTATAACCGTTACGGGTGACGCAGGTTAGTTCGTTTATTTTTTATAGTGTCAGGGCACCCGCCGTTTATTACCTAATAAAGGTTTAGCCCCCTGATCGCCCGGCGGTGATATGCGTCGCCCCAGGCAGCGTCAGATTAGCGCCAGTACCGCTAACACCCACGCACGCAGCATGCGCCTCCCTTAGTGGTATAGTATCTGATCGGATCAATATCTGATCCGATCAGATCTATACTAGCGTCCCCAGCAGTTTAGGGTTCCCAAAAACACAGTGTTAGCGGGATCAGCCCAGATACCCGCTAGCACCTGCGTTTTGCCCCTCCGCCCAGCCCACCCAAGTGCAGTATCGATCGATCACTGTCACTTACAAAACACTAAACGCATAACTGCAGCGTTCGCAGAGTCAGGCCTGATCCCTGCGATCGCTAACAGTTTTTTTGGTAGCATTTTGGTGAACTGGCAAGCAAGCACCAGGCAGCGTCAGGTTAGCGCCAGTACCGCTAACACCCACGCACGCACCGTACACCTCCCTTAGTGGTATAGTATCTGATCGGATCAATATCTGATCCGATCAGATCTATACTAGCGTCCCCAGCAGTTTAGGGTTCCCAAAAACGCAGTGTTAGCGGGATCAGCCCAGATACCTGCTAGCACCTGCGTTGTGCCCCTCCGCCCGGCCCAGCCCAGCCCACCCAAGTGCAGTATCGATCGATCACTGACACTTACAAGGCACTAAACGCATAACTGCAGCGTTCGCAGAGTCAGGCCTGATCCCTGCGATCGCTAACAGTTTTTTTGGTAGCATTTTGGTGAACTAGCAAGCACCGGCCCCAGGCAGTGTCAGGTTAGCGCCAGTACCGCTAACACCCACGCACGCAGCATACGCCTCCTTTAGTGGTATAGTATCTGAACGGATCAATATCTGATCCGATCAGATCAGATCTATACTAGCGTCCCCAGCAGTTTAGGGTTCCCAAAAACGCAGTGTTAGCGGGATCAACCCAGATACCTGCTAGCACCTGCGTTTTGCCCCTCCGCCCGGCCCAGTCCAGCCCACCCAAGTGCAGTATCGATCGATCACTGTCACTTACAAAACACTAAACGCATAACTGCAGCGTTCGCAGAGTCAGGCCTGATCCCTGCGATCGCTAACAGTTTTTTTGGAAGCTTTTTATTGAACTGGCAAGCACCAGCGGCCTAGTACACCCCGGTCGTAGTCAAACCAGCACTGCAGTAACACTTGGTGACGTGGCGAGTCCCATAAGTGCAGTTCAAGCTGGTGAGGTGACAAGCACAAGTAGTGTCCCGCTGCCACCAAAAAGACAAACACAGGCCCGTCGTGCCCATAGTGCCCTTCCTGCTGCATTCGCCAATCCTAATTGGGAACCCACCACTTCTGCAGCGCCCGTACTTCCCCCATTCACATCCCCCAACGAAATGCAGTCGGCTGCATGAGAGGTATTTTTATGTGCTCCCGAGTACCCCTACCCAACGAACCCCCCCCAAAAAGATGTTGTGTCTGCAGCAAACGCGGATATAGGCGTGACACCCGCTATTATTGTCCCTCCTGTCCTGACAATCCTGGTCTTTGCATTGGTGAATGTTTTGAACGCTACCATACACTAGTTGAGTATTAGCGTAGGGTACAGCATTGCACAGACTAGGCACACTTTCACAGGGTCTCCCAAGATGCCATCGCATTTTGAGAGACCCGAACCTGGAACCGGTTACAGTTATAAAAGTTAGTTACAAAAAAAGTGTAAAAAAAAAAAAAATATATATAAAATAAAAAAAAATAGTTGTCGTTTTATTGTTCTCTCTCTCTATTCTCTCTCTCTATTGTTCTGCTCTTTTTTTACTGTATTCTATTCTGCAGTGTTTTATTGTTATTGTTATTGTTATTGTTATTATGTTTTATCATGTTTGTTTTTCAGGTATGTAATTATTTATACTTTATTGTTTACTGTGCTTTATTGTTAACCATTTTTTTGTCTTCAGGTACGCCATTCACAACTTTGAGTGGTTATACCAGAATGATGCCTGCAGGTTTAGGTATCATCTTGGTATCATTCTTTTCAGCCAGCGGTCGGCTTTCATGTAAAAGCAATCCTAGCGGCTAATTAGCCTCTAGACTGCCTTTACAAGCCGTGGGAGGGAATGCCCCCCCCCCCCCCCCACCGTCTTCCGTGTTTTTCTCTGGCTCTCCTGTCTCAACAGGGAACCTGAGAATGCAGCCGGTGATTCAGCCAGCTGACCATAGAGCTGATCAGAGACAAGAGTGGCTCCAAACATCTCTATGGCCTAAAAAAACCGGAAGCTACGAGCATTTTATGACTTAGATTTCGCCGGATGTAAATAGCGCCATTGGGAAATTGGGGAAACATTTTATCACACCGATCTTGGTGTGGTCAGATGCTTTGAGGGCAGAGGAGAGATCTAGGGTCTAATAGACCCCAATTTTTTCAAAAAAGAGTACCTGTCACTACCTATTGCTATCATAGGGGATATTTACATTCCCCGAGATAACAATAAAAATGATTTAAAAAAAAAAAAAAATGAAAGGAACAGTTTAAAAATAAGATAAAAAAGCAAAAAAATAATAAAGAAAAAAAAAAAAAAAAAAAAAAGCACCCCTGTCGCCCCCTGCTCTTGCGCTAAGGCGAACGCAAGCGGCGGTCTGTCGTCAAACGTAAACAGCAATTGCACCATGCATGTGAGGTATCGCCGCGAAGGTCAGATCGAGGGCAGTAATTTTTGCAGTAGACCTCCTCTGTAGATCTAAAGTGGTAACCTGTAAAGGCTTTTAAAGGCTTTTAAAAATGTATTTATTTTGTTGCCACTGCACGTTTGTGCGCAATTGTAAAGCATGTCATGTTTGGTATCCATGTACTCGGTCTAAGATCATCTTTTTTATTTCATCAAACATTTGGGCAATATAGTGTGTTTTAGTGCATTAAAATTTAAAAAAGTGTGTTTTTTCCCCAAAAAATGCGTTTGAAAAATCGCTGCGCAAATACTGTGTGAAAAAAAAAAATGAAACACCCACCATTTTAATCTGTAGGGCATTTGCTTTAAAAAAATATATAATGTTTGGGGGTTCAAAGTAATTTTCTTGCAAAAAAAAAAAAACTTTTTCATGTAAAAAATAAGTGTCAGAAAGGGCTTTGTCTTCAAGTGGTTAGAAGAGTGGGTGATGTGTGACATAAGCTTCTAAATGTTGTGCATAAAATGCCAGGACAGTTCAAAACCCCCCCAAATGACCCCATTTTGGAAAGTAGACACCCCAAGCTATTTGCTGAGAGGCATGTCGAGTCCATGGAATATTTTATATTGCGACACAAGTTGCGGGAAAGAGACAAATTTTTTTTTTTTTTTTTTTTTTTGCACAAAGTTGTCACTAAATGATATATTGCTCAAACATGCCATGGGAATATGTGAAATTACACCCCAAAATACATTCTGCTGCTTCTCCTGAGTACGGGGATACCATATGTGTGAGACTTTTTGGGAGCCTAGCCGTGTACGGGACCCCGAAAACCAAGCACCGCCTTCAGGCTTTCTAAGGGGCGTGAATTTTTGATTTCACTCTTCACTGCCTATCACAGTTTCGGAGGCCATGGAATGCCCAGGTGGCACAAAACCCCCCCAAATGACCCCATTTTGGAAAGTAGACACCCCAAGCTATTTGCTGAGAGGTATAGTGAGTATTTTGCAGACCTCACTTTTTGTCACAAAGTTTTGAAATTTGAAAAAAGAAAAAAAAAAAAAGTTTTTTCTTGTCTTTCTTCATTTTCAAAAACAAATGAGAGCTGCAAAATACTCACCATGCCTCTCAGCAAATAGCTTGGGGTGTCTACTTTCCAAAATGGGGTCATTTGGGGGGGTTTTGTGCCACCTGGGCATTCCATGGCCTCCGAAACGGTGTTAGGCAGTGAAGAGTAAAATCAAAAATTCACGCCCTTAAAAACGCTGAAGGCGGTGATTGGTTTTCGGGGCCCCGTACGCGGCTAGGCTCCCAAAAAGTCCCACACATGTGGTATCCCTATACTCAGAAGAAGCAGCTAAATGTATTTTGGGGTGCAATTCCACATATGCCCATGGCCTGTGTGAGCAATATATCATTTAGTGACAACTTTGTGCAAAAAAAAAAAAAAAAAAAAAAAAAGTGTCACTTTCCCGCAACTTGTGTCAAAATATAAAATATTCCATGGACTCAATATGCCTCTCAGCAAATAGCTTGGGGTGTCTACTTTCCAAAATGGGGTCATTTGGGGGGGGGTTGTGCCACCTGGGCATTCCATGGCCTCCGAAACTGTGATAGGCAGTGAAGAGTGAAATCAAAAAGTTACACCCTTAGAAATCCTGAAGGCGGTGATTGGTTTTCGGGGTCCCATACGCGGCTAGGCTCCCAAAAAGTCCCACACATGTGGTATCCCCGTACTCAGGAGAAGTAGCTGAATATATTTTGGGGTGCAATTCCACATAGGCCCATGGCCTGTGTGAGCAATATATCATTTAGTGACAACTTTTTGTAAATATTTTTTTTTTTTTTTTTTTTGTCATTATTCAATCACTTGGGACAAAAAAAATAAATATTCAATGGGTTCAACATGCCTATCAGCAATTTCCTTGGGGTGTCTACTTTCCAAAATGGGGTCATTTGGGGGGGTTTTGTACTGCCCTGCCATTTTAGCACCTCAAGAAATGACATAGGCAGTCATAAACTAAAAGCTGTGTAAATTCCAGAAAATGTACCCTAGTTTGTAGACGCTATAACTTTTGCGCAAACCAATAAATATACGCTTATTGACA
Source organism: Aquarana catesbeiana (assembly GCF_042186555.1). Classification (NCBI taxonomy): domain Eukaryota; kingdom Metazoa; phylum Chordata; class Amphibia; order Anura; family Ranidae; genus Aquarana; species Aquarana catesbeiana. The sequence goes on along the minus strand of NC_133326.1, from coordinate 93,137,929 downwards.
TTTTTTTTACCAAAGACATGTGGCCGAATACATTTTGGCCTAAATGTATGACTAAAATTGAGTTTATTGGATTTTTTTTATAACAAAAAGTAGAAAATATCATTTTTTTTCAAAATTTTCGGTCTTTTTCCGTTTATAGCGCAAAAAATAAAAACTGCAGAAGTGATCAAATACCATCAAAAGAAAGCTCTATTTGTGGGAAGAAAAGGACGCAAATTTCGTTTGGGTACAGCATTGCATAACCGCGCAATTAGCAGTTAAAGCGACGCAGTGCCAAATTGGAAAAAGACCTCTGGTCCTTAGGCAGCATAATGGTCCGGGGCTCAAGTGGTTAATATCCATACCAGACCTGAAGGGCCTGGTATGGAATTTAGGGGGACTCCCACGTCATTTTTTTTTTTAAATTTTGGTTCGGGGTTCCCCTTTGGGGAATTCCCATGCCGTTTTTATCAATGAACTTCTATGTGTATTGTCGGCAATGCAATAGCCGCGGGTAGTTTTAAATGAGTTTTTTCCTTCAAAATGTCATTTTGCTGTCAGACTGTTCTAAACACAGGAAACATGCGCCCCTTTACAGGCATACTATAGACACCCCCCAGGTACGAAATTTAAAGGGATATTACACTTTTATTGTTTGACTTTAAGCATTATTAAAATCACTGCTCCTGAAAAAACGGCCGTTTTTAAAACTTTTTTTTGCATTGATCCATGTCCCCTGGGGCAGGACCCGGATCCCCAAACACTTTTTATGACAATAACTTGCATATTAGCCTTTAAAATTAGCACTTTTGATTATTCATGTTCGTGTCCCATAGACTTTAACGGTGTTCGCGTGTTCGAACGAACTTTTTTCCTGTTCGCATGTTCTGGTGCGAACCGAACAGGGGGGTGTTCGGCTCATCCCTAGTGGTGAGATGTAATTGGGTTGCCCATAAATCTTCCTAGCCTCTTGCCAGACCCTCACTGTGGTTCGCATCAGAGTTGTCATAGATGAACTAGCCCTAAGTCCACAGAATGGCGGATTGCTCAGGGCTGCAAAGGAGCCCAGGATGGCTGCTGCCAGGGTGACCACTGGATTTTGTGCTGGCTGGGAGAACCACCATCGCACTATGATCAAGAAGGCCGCCCAGTAGTAAAGCTGAAAGTTTAGGAGTGCCAGCCCCCCCGATAGTGGGAGGTGTAATATCTGCTTGGCCTCCCAGCCCAGACAAAGGATATCGGCAGACTCTCCAGCCTCCGGAAGAAAGTCCTGGGAATGTGTGTGGGGGTATTACGGAAGAAATATAAGTATTTAGAGAGATAGATAATTTTTAGCAGATTGACTCTGCCTACTGGGGTCAAAGGGAGGGAACGCCATGGAGCACATCTAGCCACAAGTTGTGTCATGAGTGGCCGTATATTATTTTCCATATAATCCTGCACTTTACATCTAATTTTAATCCCCAGATACTTGAAATCCTCCACCCATTTGAGCTGCGGATGTGGCACATGAGGGGTCGAGGGGTGGAGCGGGAAGAAGACCAACTTGTCCCAATTAATACGAATCCCTGAGTAGCAACCAAATCGGTTAATTAGGTCCAGTGCAGTCTGCAAAGAGGATGACGCATCCGCTAAATAAAGCAGAGCATCATCCGCATACAGAGACAGCTTTTCCTCAATTGGGCCCACCCGAAGTCCCCTTACCCCAGGGTCTGCTCTCAGCAATATAGCTAGGGGCTCCATTGTGAGGGCAAACAGGCTCGGAGAGAGAAGGCAGCCCTGTTAGGCAACCGTTAGTGTGGATTCTAGCTGAGGGGTCATGGTATAACATGCGGAGCCAATTTGTGAAACCTGGACCAAACCCAAAGCGCGAGAGCACCTCCCATAGGTAACCCCACTTGACGGAATCGAAAGCCTTCTACGCGTCAAGTGAGGCCACCATCCCCATTGTCCTAGCATCTGCTCTATCTATGTGAGTAAGAAGGCGTCTGATATTAATGCCTCTTCCCGGCATGAAACCCGTTTGGTCCCTGTGGACAAGGGCAGTGATGACCAAGCTTAGTCTATTAGCCAAAATTTTTGCCAATATTTTCGCATTAACATTTAGCAGGGATATGGGCTGATACGAGGAACACAAAGTGGGGTCTTTTCCCGGCTTGGGGATCACGACTATTATCGCTTCACTCATGGTTTCGGGAAGTTTCTCGAAGCGAGTCAATGCAGAGAAGAGATTATGGAGTTTATCAGCAAGCTCTTCAACGTACTGCTTGTAGAACTCCACTGGAATGCCGTCGGGTCCCGGAGTTTTTCCCCGCCTGTATGGATTTAAGCGCCTGCGTTATTTCCAAAACTGTAATAGGGGCGTCGAGTTTGTTACGGTATGTTTCAGTAAGGGTTGGAATGTCAATATTAGCCAGGTATGATGTGAGGTCTTCCTTACTGTAGTCTGCCCTAGAGGTGTAAAGGGATTTGTAGAATTCCGAAAAACAGTGATTAATCCCATCCGGGTTATGAGTCAACTGTCCTGAGGATTCCCTAATATGTGGGATAATCATCCCCCTGCCTGTTCTCTGGAGAGCCAGGCCAACAGTCTCCCCAACCTCTCCCCCTGCTCAAAGATCCGTTGGGACTGTGCTAACATTTTCTTCTGGGTAAGAGAGGTGCGGAGACGAACAATCTCCTTAGTCATGAGCTGTAATTGTGAATAATGTTGGGGATCTCGGGTATGAACAAAAAGAGCCTCTGCACTAACTGCCTCCCTCTCAGCCCTAGTCAAGTCTGCCCTGCGCTCCCTGCGTACTCTGGCAATGATGGTCTGGTAATGCCCCCTCGTAGTGGCCTTGAAGGCATCCCATACAATCGTGGCCTCTGCTGAACCAGGATTAGCTGCCCAGTAACCAATCAGTTCAGTTCTGAATTGAGCATCCACAGCAGTGTCTGAAATCCAAAATCTAGATAGCCTCCATAACCTGTCAACTGAGCCCAGGGAGAGGTCTAACATCAAAAATAAGGGTGCATGGTCTGCAATTCCCCTGGGCAATATTTGTATGTCCGTGACCCTTGGAAGGACCGGGCTCCCTGCAAAGACCAGGTCAATGCGAGAGAATGTTCTATGGGAAGCCGAGTGACACGTGAATTCCCGGTCTCAGGGGTTTCTCCACCTCCAGACATCCGTCAGGCCATAGGCATCTGCCCACTCAGCCAACCCAGGGCAATGGTGTCCCACAGTCATCAGTCTGTCCAGTTCTGGATCAGGGACTAGATTGAAATCACCCAGGATGATAGTATTGTCAGAGGCAAACTCAGCCATCTTGCTGGTGATTTGATTTAGCACCAGCAAGGAGGCAAATATAAACCCACAATGGTCCATGTCAATGAGTGGATCTTAGCATGAATAATGACATACCTACCGTCTGGGTCCAAGGCCAAATCCAGGAGTTGGAAGGGAAGGGACTTCGATATTAGAATACTAACACCCCTGGAAAAACTAGAATGCGTGGAGTGATAATGATAACCCACCCAGGGTTTTTTAAGGGTGATAACCCTGCTCCCTATAAGGTACGTTTCTTGGAGCACACATATATGTGGGTTATAAGCTTTAAGGAATTGGAACACCAGGGAGCGCTTAACCGGGGAGTTCCATGAAAGGATGTTAAGGGTAGACATGGGCTCTAGGGGCAATAGAAGTATCAGGATCAGTATGGATCTCGGCTCCTGAAATGGACCTCCGGACTCCAGACGGATACAACTGAAAACAATGCAATGCTGAAATATTTAGTATATAGATAAAACAAAACCAAACTAAAAATAAATGTAAGGACCCAATAACTAAAGTGAAAAAAACTGGCCCCATTAGGGGAACTTTCCCCACCCCCCACCCCACCCTGCTAAACTGAGGCGGGCATTCATCCTAAACAGTTTCAGCTCGCCAGCTGCAACAGGGGGTCTGTGTAAGAGGCAAGCTTAACCCCCCAAAACTTCTTGGGGGGGGGGCAAGCAGCAGTTCAAGCAGCTCTTTAAGTGTGAGACTACCGCTGGCTTAATGTATCAAGCTGTAAGGGATTTAGAGCCAAAAGGAGAAAGAAAAAAAAAACTGAAGTGCGTCCAAGCAGTAAATTCGATCCAGTATTAAATGGGCATACATAGTAAGAGTTCCAACTCTCCAGGAGAGGGCCAAAACAAGAACGACATGTCACATCAGTCTCTTGACCACGTCCTTTGTTAGGGGCGCAAACTTAAATATCCCAAACAGGGGAGATTGACTTCCTCTGTCAGAGCTGCACATACCATGGGTGCAAACAGGGCACAACAGGTGCAACAAAGGTAATTCAAACCATGGGGAAATTTGTGGGCAACCCAGGCCTGGGCCCGGGTTAAGCTGAGCAGAAATTGAGGGTGTCATGGGGCATGTACCGTTTGGTCGATCAGCGGACCGATGGTAACGAGTCCAGCCAGGTAGATGCCTCTCTAGGTGTGCTGAAGAAGTGGGTTGTCTCACCATCCTGGACTCTTAGACGGGCCGGGAAGAGAGCACTGTAGCGGATGTTATGCGATCTCAATGCCGCTTTAACTTGGTCGAGCTTTTGGGTCTCCACCGAATAGTCAGGGAAAATCATCAACTTGGCATTCTGGTATCGGAGGTCTCCAACATTTCTAGAGGCACGGAGGATTTCATCTCTGTCCCTGAAATTAAGGAGACAGAGAATGAAGGTGCATGGGGGGGCTCCAGGAGGCCCCGGTTTAGGTGGTATGCAGTGTGCCCTTTCCACCGTGTGGTGAGGAGACAGGCAAGCATCAGGTAGGAGGTCATGTAGCATACCTTCTATAAAGGAAGTGGGGTTGTTCCCTTCTGCTCCCTCAGGTAGGCCGACAATACGAAGGTTATTGTGCCGGTTTCTATTTTTGGCATTTTTGGATGCGGAGTACAACTCCGTGTTCTGCCATTGTGTCTTGGTTATTACTCACTCTTTGCTCTGTCTCAGTGACTCTTGACCTGAGTTTGTCTATGTCTTGGCGGATTAGGCCCATATCCAACTGAACAGCCTCAATTTTTGTTGTTAACGTAGATTGGCACATAGCAATGGCCGCAATGACATCCGCCAGCCAGGGGGGTCGGGACTCATCCTAATCCATGGGGCCCATCTGTGAGGCTCTATGAGCGCTTCTGGTAGTGCGAACCTCCGTACAGGGGTCAGTGGGCACTTAGGGAGAGTCTGACTGTGACGGAAAAGTCAATTTTTTTGCTAAACTTTGCTCCCAAGTTCCTGCGCCTCATTCAGAAATCTAGGGCCCACCCTGTTGACTATATGGACTGTAGGGAACCTGGGGGGCTTGACAGTGGGGCCAGGGGTTGTCCGGGAGAATGTTCTGTGCAGAATAAGGCCCCCCAGGCAGTCTTCCCCCTCACCTGCAATCTCTGGAGTGCAGCAGCAGTACGGTTCAGGCGTCCAGGGCCCTGCAGGGACAGCTGCTCCCGCCGCAGCCTATTTCAGCTAGGAGGCCGGGATCTGTATTGGGGATGGTCTGGTCCATCTCCCGGTCCTCGGCCAGTATCCCATGAGCTGTATAGAGCACCCACTTCTGGGCGGGGGTCACGTGATGCCTCTGGGCTGGTCCGGAGCCCCTGGTCCATCAAGAAAGGCCGCGGTTGCAGCCTAGTTGCTCGTGGGGGGATTTGCTCCGAATTCAGCCTGTATCCTCCAAAGGCTGGGCTTCCCTGCAGCCGTCTGCAGCCTGTGTGAGATGGGGAGCTTTGTCCTCCAGAGCAGGGCGCTCAAGGAGTCTCTGTCCCATCCCGGAGCCCACCAGGAAAGGCCGCAACTGCGGCCTAGCTACAGGCAGGCCGGGAGACGTCTGGGGGGGGGAACGCTGACTGCAGCCCCAGGGTTGGAATCTCTCACTCCCTGCAGCAGCAGGCAAGCCCGATCCCTTCCTGGTCTGCAGGGGTGTATTTTGGATTTAAAATCTGTCCTGGATCCAGATAGATGTTGAGGAAGAGCAGAGCTCTCTAAAAAAGCAGCCACTCACAGAGCCATCTTGGCCACGCCCCGAATAGTGTAACTTTACAGTGTAACTTGTGTGAAAAAATGGTGCACAAATATTCTTATGAACTCCCTCAGTGACCGGTGAACACTTCCACCGTGCTAAACACACAGCGCTGTGAAATTTGCTCATTTGAACTCTAAATTATAAGAGGTCCAAATGGGCTCAATTGCAATCAATGACAAGATGGCAACATACACTTCCACAGCCAGGAGTTCTTAGACCATGGAATCCACAGTGCTCTCTTCACAGGATATCATATGCTCCTCAACAGAATAAAAAACAATCTAGTGCTCTCCATTTAAAATGAATTATTAAAAGAAAAGGGGATCCATATTATCACATTTAAAATGATGTACAAATGGCATTCAAACTGTTAAAATTCTCCTTCCCTGGAGCTCAAGCCTGGAAGACAGACCACAAGATCATCACTGATACTACCAATGCTGGGAGACTGTTCCTACAAGCATGATGATGTCACTCAGTAAGCTCCCTCCATAATTTGAGGGTGACTAACACAACAATTTACATTGGACTTTTTTATTAGTATGAATTGCATAGGGTTTATTTGATATATAGACCCATTGAATTTCCTTGTGATTTTTGCACAAATTATAGAGAGCATAAAAGTTTATCATATTTTTGCTTTTTGGGTTATTCATACATATTTGTATAATATTTATTAAGTTTTTTTTTCCATCAGTTTCTATCAGTTTTCCCAGTTCTATCATGCTCTAATGGAGATTTATTTTTTAATACAAATTATTTTATTGGAGAATAAAGTGCAGTAACAATAAGTGTCAGTTACAGAGAATGATAATAGACAAAAGTATCAGGGTATATATTCAGCTGTATTGAACAACTTATAGTACAGTTATACGGTGAGAGAGCCTGCAAGGGCCATTATAGTTCACATTCATCTGGAATATCACACACATACTGTAGGTCTACAGGGGAGACCACGCAATGAGGAGAGTTGTGAAGCTCACAGGGATCTAGTGGGCACCTCCTTATTTCAGTGACACTTCTACTGCGAAAGTATCAGAAAAACTAAAAATAAGCTATAAATCAATCATATAAACCAATTAACAAAATAGAAAAGGAGGTTACGGGAAACCAATCTGGCAATCTGGAGTCTTTAATATAGTATATTTTGGGGATATTTTGGGAAAACTGCCTCGACCAAGCCAAGGCGCCCTATGTGAGATTAGGGGGACCAAGAGTTCCACTTCAACTCATAGACAGGCATGGTATCCATGATAGTGTGGAATATTTTCTCCATGAGCTGTATGGCTGTCATGTGTGAACCTGATCCCATGGGATCCCTGGAGTTCTCCAGAACAAAGCAGACCGCCGTAAAGAGCGTGTGGGCTAGTTTTTGTTCGGGGGGGAGGATCCAAAAAATAAGCACATTTGATGTGTCAGAGTCGTCAGTACACCTGTGATCTCTGCCATTTTGGAGGCAACTTTCTGCCATATGTCTCTAAGAGCCTTACAACTCCAAAAATATGTAGGCGAGTTCCCTTTTCGGGGCATCCTCTAAAGCAGTTTTCAGAAACAGCGGCGAGAAAAAATTTGTGAAGTGTAGAAGGTGTTCACTGCCACTGACTTAATGCATTTATGCATATTAGTGATCCTGTCCGACCATTCTTCTGGGGAGGATACCTGACCGTTCTCCACCTCTCAACCGAGCATGGCTGCAGATTTTTCTGGGAGGCCGAAGCCACCCAGGTAATTATATAACAATGAGATCGTCCCCCTGTCTCTGGACGAGGGACCACACAGGTCTTTGAATGTAGAGATGTTGTTAGAATTATTACGGGGGTAGTGGGAGTTGAAGAAATGTCTAATTTGTAGGTATTTGTAAAAATCTGTCCTGGGTAGGGAGTGGGAGGATTGTAGAGTTGAAAAAGAGCAGATTACCCCATACTTTTGTAGAGATTCTAGGGTAATAAGGTCTTTCGAGATCCATAGGGCGAAGGCATTAGGGGGAGGGGAATGCTGATTTGAATGTGGGTTCCCCAAGAAAGGATGTTAATCTGGGACTGGATGGGAGTAGAGAGAACTTTTTTTTGTATAGTGACCATAGGTGTAGGGATTGTCCTACTACTGCATTTAGGAAAGAAATATCCTTGGGGCGAATCGATGTAGCCCATAATAACCCAGGTAGGAAATATGGGGCTATTGAGGTCCACTCAAAGCGGAGCCAAGGGATATCTTGTGGGGAGGTGTGCCATTGTGCCAGCTGTAATAACCTTGCGGAGAGGTAATATAGCCAGAGGTTCGGTAATCCCAGCCCGCCCATAGCTTGTGGTCTGTATATCATCTTGTTGCCTAGGTGGGGTTTTTTATTTTGCCATACAAAGCTGTTAACATCCCTTTGAATGTGATCTATCATCTGACGTGACACATAGTTGGGGAGGGCCCTAAAAAAAAATAGCAGTTTAGGGAGAATTGACTAAAAATGTGATATGATATGGGCTCCTGGTATGCAGTAGAAGTCTAATGCGAGTAAATGCTGGGGGGTAGTTAGCTAGGTATAGTTTATGGAGCGAAGGGGCTAATTTGATGCCAAGGTAAGGTAGCGTTTGTCCCTCCATTGCAAAACCAAAATTGGATTGGATAGTTGAGGTTATGTTTTGAGGGAAGTTTATAGGGAGGGCAGAGCATTTGTTGAGGTTAACCCCCAGTCCTGAGATTTCTTGGAAAGTGCGTAAAGTGGAGATAAGATTAGGCATGGATGCTATCGGGTCAGTCAGGAACATTAGGACATCATCTGTGTATAAACTAAGTGTGAACTCCTGGTCACCTTTTAAATATCCTCCGATGTTGGGGTCTAGGGTTATGGGGCAAGCCAGTGGCTCGATGGCTAGGGCGAATAAAAGTGGCGACAAGGGGCACCCCTGTCTTGTCCCCCTGCCTAGTGTGAGGTAGTCAGAGTTGCAGCCCGGAAGTCTAGTCCGTGTGCAAGGGTGGTGATAAAGTGCTCTGAATGGACAAAGGTCCCCAAGAATCCAATTTTTTCAAGGGTCAGTTCAAGATAAGGATCAAGGCTCAAGAGCAGCACCCTGCATGAGTGAATTTCCGCATCTTGTATGATGTTGGATGCTAGTCTGATGTTGTCTGTAATTTGTCTGGTCAGGATAAATCCTGTTTGTTCTGGCGAAATTAAGGAGGTAATGATATTGGAGAGTCTGTCTGCTAAGATGCGACCAAAGATTTTTAAGTCTGTGTTTATGACCAAGATTGGCCTATAGTTTTGGGGTAGGAAGTGGTCCTTGTTGGGTTTAGGGATTAATGACATATTTGCCATAAGCATATCATCTGGGAAAGCATTGCCCTTGAAAATGTGGTTAAAGAGTTATTTTAAGTGGGGAATTAAGGTGTTTTGAACATTTTTATAATATGGGGCTGAGTATCCATCCAGGCCAGGGGTTTTAGAGGGTTTTAAAGATTTGATGACGCTGATTAGTTCAGTATCCGAGCATGGGGCATTCAGCTCCTGGAGGTGTTCTTGAGTGAGGGCTGGGAGGGGAATGTCATCTAACCAGGATTTGAGGGCGGGGTCTGGGGGTGAGAGTGGTGGGGAGAGTAGTTCTGAGTAGAATTTAGAGAAGATCTGTAGGACCTCTGCAGGGTGGGAGACCAAGTTGCTGTTAGGGCTTCTCAGTTTGTACTGCATGTGTGGGGGGGTTGGATAGATTGGTTGAGCTTTTTCGCAAACATGGCAGAGACGGAATTGCTGTGTAACAAGAATTTGGCTCTCGACCATCTCAAAGATTTTTCAGTCTGTTCAGAAAGTATTTTATCTAGTTCCAATCTTTTGGTGTTAATTTGCTGTAGTAGGTCAGGGGTGTGACTTTGGGTATGTAAGTGATATAACCTATCAAGTTCTGCGGTAAGTCTGGTGATGTCTACCAATCTCTGCTTTTTCCTATTTGTCGCTATTTGGATTAAGTGTCCTCTAACTACCACTTTGTGGACAGCCCATAAGACTGTGGGGGATATATCACTTGTATTATTAGTGGCAAAATATCCTCCATGTGTTTTGAAATTTGGGATACCAGATTAGGGTCCGTGAGGAGGGACTCATTTAGTCTCCATCCAGCCACAGAAGGCTTAAGGCCAATATGGGAGATGTGTAAGGAGACTACCTGGTGGTCTGACCAAGGGCAGGGATGGATAACTGCATTTGTAGAGTTTGCTAAGAGTATAGGGGTACAGAACAGATATTCCAATTGGAGTAACTGTCATGAGGGTGGGAATAAAATGTTTACTCACGGGCCCCTACATTGTGCGCCCGCCATGTGTCAACCAGATTGTGTGAGTGCAGCAATGATTTCAAGGTTTTAGGGAAGGCTTTGGTGGCACTACCAGCCCTGCTTCTATCCAGGGCTAAATGTGCAACCAAGTTAAAGTCACCTCCCTGCAGTAAATGAGGGGAGGAATATTTATCTAAGATCTGAAAAAAATCTTTAAAGAAAGTTGTTTGAGAATCATTAGGGGCGTACACATTAGCGATCATGACCATCTTCCCTTGCAATGAGCCCTTAAGGATGATAAACCTTCTCGCAGGATCTTTATAGATGCTATCAATGTCAAACAATATGTTTTTTTTTTTTAACAAATATCGCCACTCCTCGGGACCTGGACCCAAATGTAGTATAATGTCCTATGCCAGATGATCTATCAAAATAAGTGGGGTGGTTGGCTTCTGAGAAATGGGTCTCCTGTAGGAGAACAATGTCTGAATTTAGACGTTTATAGGTTTTAAAAGCTTTTTTCCTTTTTTGTGGGGAGTTGAAACCCCTAACGTTATGGGAAATTATTCTAATACCCATTCTGAATCAGGGTGACTATCTAGGCATAGAGGATTGGGGGAGGGTCCCAAGGAGCAGTTTTCCGGAAACTCCCACCCGGATGGGGTGGGAGTGTCCGGAATATAAAATGAGTATGCAGTACCCATAGGGGGATCACATCCAAATTGTACCATAAGGGCACTATTACCAAATTCTGCATAGTTAGCTTAAGCAGATAAAAAAGTCCCGTAACCAAAAAAGACAAAAACACAACATAAAATGAGAACAAAATAAGCCATTGGGGTCGGGGGGGGAAAGACCACCCCGACTGTAAGAAAAAGTAATAACTTGTCAGGTATAAAACTTCCTGAACAGTAGGACACTAGTGTTCAACACTCTTAGCAACCTGCTGAAAAAAAAATAAAAGAAATCCAAAAGTTATGTTCCAGAAAAATAAAGGGAGGAATGAATACACCTTCAATCCTCTTATTCTATTTTCTGTGGGTTTTAGCAAGAGTGGGGGGACAACCAAGCGGGCACTGCTGTGCGCCGGCACAGCGGGAAGCAGGCAGGATGAAAAATGGTGCAGTGAGGAGAAAACTAACTGCAGGGGGGTGAGGCTCTGAAATTGTAAGGAACCTGTCAGTTGGCACCTCCCCCGTGTGTGTCAGTAATGCTCCTCAATCGTCAAGTGAGGTCCTGTGTCCTGAAGAAAGGAAAAAATGTAATGGGTCCGGTGCAAGTGGAAAGCAGTATTAGGTCAGTTCATGCTTTCCCTGAGATCTTGCCTCTGTCTTCTGCGATCCCTCTGTGGCGAAGGGGTTGCCCACATGGCTAAGGGGCGGGGGGTGGAGGGAATATTAGGAAGATCCTCTTTAGCCATAAGACCTAGCTTGACCAGGAGCTCCTTCCCTTCTTGGATGGTGACCACTGTGTATGTTGTCCCATTTTGTGGAACCTGAAGTTTAAAAGGCAATCCCCATCTGTACCTTATTCTAGCCTCTTGGAGAGGGGTGGTGATCTCTTTTAACTTGCGGCGTTTGTCCAGAGTGGCTGGGGATATATCAGGGACAATTTGGATCCTGGAACCATCCAGCACAATGTTGGGGGTTTTGCGGGAAGCCCTCAGGATTTCCTCCTTCACAAGGTAGTCCTTAAGGCACAAGATAATATCCCTGGGTGGTTTGTCTTCGGGTGGTTTAGGGCGAAGAGCTCTATGGATCCTGTCGCAGGCAAAAGCAGCCACAGGGGAGGCAGGTATTAGGGACAGGAACAACTTGTGGATTAGCTTCATGACCACCTCAGGAACCCCTCTAATCCTCAAATTGTTCCGTCTATTTCTATTATCCAGGTCCTCCAAGTGGGACTGTAGCTGGGACACAGATTCAGTGAGGGAATTATGATCTCTGCGGAGGTCAGTGTATGCAAGTTGCAGCTCATCATGCTTTGTCTCTAAGAGATCAGTTCTGCCTCCCAATACTGCTATCTCCTGTTGCAGAGTGTTTGTAGATTTATGTAGTTCAGTCTGAAACTTCTCTGCTATCTTAGTGTACATGGCAGCCAGGCTATCATCAAGGTCAGCCTTAGTGAGCTGCAGATTGTACTCACCGTCTCCAGACGAGTGTGCAGGGGAGGCTGCTGGGCTGTGTGCTGTGGCCGGAGCACGTTGTGGCTTGGCACCATCTTAAGGCTTCCTTGCCATCTCCCGGACCCTGAGGAGATAGTTTGTGAGGGACTTTTGCGTAGGTTTCCCACAACAGAACCTAGAGGATGGCATGCACCGCTCATTCCCCCCCAGGGGTGCAGGTGGTTTTGGAGTCAATTTAAATGATTTTTCGGCCCCAGGGAAGGCGGTGAAGTCCCGCTGTGCTTGGAGCTCCACTCAGTTGCGACAGTCCAGCTTCGTGCCTCGCATGCGCCCCCCTCTAATGGAGATTTAAACTAAATCCTATCCATTTTGCCTATCATCCTGGGACTCAGAGTGTCAAAGGAACCTCACTGATGATCAGTGAGACACAATCCTGCAGTTAACGCATGTATCATCTCTAAAGGCTAAAGCAAATTATAAATTGTAAAATAGATCTCATTATACACCTGCTAAGCTTCAACAGTTATTACCTGAAATACCCCCTGATTGCTGGAGGGAGTGTGGTATAATGGCCACCCATGCCCATATTTGGTGGGACTGCCCACTTATACAACCATATTATTCATCTGTTTTATGGCTAATAGAGGCCATTCAATGCTCCTTGCTACAATCCCTGCGTGGTTCTCTTTCACTGTACAAAAGAACACATAGGTGTCATAAACCATGAATCAGACTGAGACAGAAATACAGTCTTTGATTGGCCCCACATTTATTTTACAGCAGGACAACAACCCCAAACATGCAACCAATGTCAATAAGAACTTACTTCAGTGTAAGGAAGAACAAGGAGTTCCGGAAGCGATGATTTAGCCCCCACAGAGCTCTGATCTCAAATCATCAAGTCTGTCAGGGATTACATGAAGAGACTGAAGGAGGTAGACTACATCCACAGAAAATCTGTGGTTAGTTCTCCAAGATGTTTGGAACAACCTACCTGCCGAGTATGCAAGTGCACCTAGAAGAGATTGATGCTGTCTTAAAGGGAAAGGATGGTCACGCCAAATATTACTTTGATTTGGATTTCTCTTCTGTTCATTTACTTTCCATTGGTTAATTGATAAAAATAAACTATTAACTCTTCATTTTCTGAAAGCATTCTTCATTTACAGCATTTTTTCACACCTGCCTAAACCTTTACACACAACTACTGTATATGAGGTTCAGAGGGTTAAAAACAAAAACAAGGAACATAGCATTTCCCTCACACACCACACAGAAAATATGTCCTGATACAATGCATAACATGCAGCCTTCCGAAATGGGGTCCGAAATGGGGTCAGATGAACTTCTGCATCTCTAGTCCCAATATTCATCAAGGAATTCCCAATGCTGGCCTGATCCGAATAGCAGAGTCCTGTGGACTGGAACAAGGATGGGATGTCATTGACGCAGGTTAAACACAAACAGATTATCGGTATAAAACTGGGAACACCTGTATTTGTCTGAATGCAGACTCCCAGGATTTAAAATATCCCGTATAAATCTAGTATTGCTTTTTAGCTAATTGGAGAGACTTTCAGGATTTCAATATGTTTGACATAAATCTACCAGCATTGTTGGCTAACTGGAAGCACCTTTAAGATTTCATATTTGGCATGAATCTACCAGCAGTTGATGGTAGAAAAACTTCCAGAAAAATCTTCCAAATAAACAGAGAACAATAGAGCAGAATAAACATGTCCACCCCCTGAAGATACTAGCAAAAAACTGAGGGTTTATGGTTATGGATGGTGTTTCCTTGTGCTGGTCAGTGGCTTTTTTTGTGGCCAGTGTCTATTTCTTCTGTAGACAGAAGTACAAATCCGACAGTCTAAGATATGTAAGAATTCCTATGTTCCTCAAAGGACAAGAAAGAACAATTATTTTTTACACAGATAATGAGGCAACATTGATTAGAATGTTATTTTTTTTTTTTTGCTCAAGTATTGCTTAAAATAGGAATAAAGTCATACATGTAAATTAAAAAAAAAACTTTTAAATGGAAGGGGTCTAGAAATACAGAAATGTCATAGTTAACACCAATATATTTGTCGTGTCATATAGAGATGATCAGTTCTATTTATTCAAAAAGGAAAACTAAAGGAGAGGCAGTTTTTTCAGATATGTAGAAATGTATTATGATGGGTTTGCAATCAGACAATTCTATTTTTTATTAGGTTGATTTTTGGTGATTTTATGTTTTCATCTAATATTTTGGAGAATGGTAGAAAACCATTAAGCCTTTATAGTAGCAGGATGTTCTGTACAAATTAAAAATAACAATCCTATGCTGGATATAGGCACATTTTCCCTGTTTTTATTTGTTTGAATCTGTTATAATTCATGCAACAGACTTGGTTAGGGAATAAAGTTCTTCCCAATGCACATTAACTTTTGGTTATGACAGCCATACATGATGTAAAGCAGCTTCCATTGTGCACTGACAAACATATTTATATTTGTTTTCACTTTGTGTAACAAGATAATTATATTAGAGACCTATAATAGCCACAGACGAACAAGACATTTTTCATCAGTAATGATGCAATGATATGCGTTTAACATGCTTGCTTTGGCCTGTATTACAAGTGAATGAAAATTAGCTCTATCCCAAAGCAGAAACTGATATTTTATATTATTATTTATGTCCCTATCAATGTATAAATCAAACAGATAGCTAAGTAGTAAGTAGTGCCTTATAATGTACCATTTCAAAACTATGACAGGCTTAAAAGAAAACAAAATGATTTGTACAAAAGCATATTACTTACATTTACATCATTACTTTGATGCTAAATACCATTGTTATGGCAGCAGCTAGCTGCCATAAAACCCCAGTATCCTCTTGTTCTGTGGACGATTGTCTACAAAATAAAAGTGGTCTCAGTGGCGCATTTGCCAAAAGATCACTTTAAGAGGCGGAGGGAGAGGTGACCCCCACCCTCCCACTGCTTCACGATAGTTTCACCTCTTACAGGAGAGATCGGAAAAGGCGGAAACAGTCTGATTTGCTGGATGGATTTGAAGGAAGTCGAGTGAGGGCAAGATGACTCTATGCCTTTGGGGACCGGAGTAACATCTTACGTCACTTCTGCCTCACGGCCTTAACCTCCCTGGTGGTATGATTATTTCAGATTTTTGATGCTGAAAGTGGTACAATTATTTTGCATGGAAATTTGGCGTTTTATATTGTAGACCTGTAATTCTTAGGAATAACTCACTTAAATCTGTCCAAACAAGAGTCTAGTAGACATCCCAGGTATGATAAAGTTTGAAAAACAAAATCATAAATTATAATATAATAAATAACTATAAATAATTATAACAAATTATAATATAATAATAATAAAATGTATTCAATAATGTAATCAAATCAAAAACACTGAAAATTGCTCAGTTGCAGAATTGTCACTGTCATTACTTTCAATGTTTAATGACGGATTTCCCCACAAATCACTATCGCTCAATTCTGCAAGTGATTCTAATTTATTATCTCTGTTTTCTAGCTGGTCTAAAAGCACTTTTGATGTAAACGGACATTTTTTGGTTGCTATGGACAATCTCCAGTTTCCTGGCAGAAAGAATAGTATTTATAATATAAAACTGCATGCAGGACACTGGACAAACCACTAGGGACAAAGGGGATGTGTAATTATTTGATACAGTACTATAATCTGTAAGATTACAGTATACTGTATCTATACTGTGTTTTTTACTTTTTGAATTTTGCGCCGAACTTCGTCCCCGTGCGTCGCAACGCTCACAGGGAACAGGGCTTGGCACTGTGAATCGAGCGAGACACGGTGGCTCGCAGATCACAGCTAGGAGACATCGCAGGATCCAGGGGACAAGGTAAGTAACCTCTACATGGATCATGCGATGCGATCCCGAGTCTGGCTCGGGGTTACTGCTTTTGGTTCTGAAATTCCACCCCGAGCCAGACTCGGGATTACCGCCCGGGGGAGGGGTAATTTTTTTTTTCTTGTCATCCCTTGTCATCCCTTTTTTTAATTATAAGAGATGTTTACAATCCTTGTAATAGGATAGGAATAAGCGTGATTGGAAAAAAAAATGATGGGACAGTGTAAAAATAAAAAATAAAATAAATTAGAAAAAAAAATATAAGAACATATAAGAAAATAAGAGAAAAAAAATGTAAAGAGCCCCATCCCTCCATGCTCACACAGAAGCAAAAGCATATGTAAGCCGCGCCCACATATGGAAATGGTGTTCAAACCACACATGTGAGGTGTTGCCGCAATCTTATCTTTATGGAGAAACATCATGAACACCCATTATTGTCCACTGCTTTTGAGACCAGATGTCAAACCAACCCCACTACTCTTTGTTATATTCTTCTATATTGAACAATACTGGACCGTAAATCCCTATGTACTGTGACAAATGGACAGCGGACCTTGGTTCTGCTCCACAACCAGGCAACTGGCAAAAAATTAGTAAGAGCAATAATTCTAGCACTAGACCTCCTCTGTAACTCTAAACAGGTAAGCTGTAAAAATGTTTAAAGTGTCGCCTATGGAGATTTTCAAGTACCGTAGTTTGTTGCCTTTCCACCAGCTTGTGCAATTATAAAGCATGACATGTGAGGTATCTATTTAGTCGGCATAACATCATCTTTCACATTATACAAAAATTGGGCTAACTTTACTGCTTTGTTTTTTTAATTAAAAATTTTTTTTTTTTTTCCCAAAAAATTGCGTTTAAAAGACCACTGTGCAAATACGGTGTGGCATAAAATATTACAACGATCACTATTTTATTCTCTAGAGTCTCTACTAATATATATTATAATTTAAACTTCTAAACAAAAAGTTCCAGAAACACACATTTAACCCCTTGATCACCCCCTAGTGTTAGCCCCTTCCCTACCAGTGTCATTTACACAGTAATAAGTGCATTTTTATAGCACTAATCGCTGTATAAATGTTAGTGTTCCCAAAAATGTGTCAAAAGCGTCCGATCTGTCCATTGCTACAATTACTAGTAAAAAGAAAAAAATTATAAAAATCCCATGAAAATGCCATAAATCTTTCACATAGTTTGTAGACGCTATAACTTTTGTGCAAACCAATCAATATATACGCTTATTTATTTATTTTTTACCAAATATATGTAGAAGAATATATATTGGCCTAAACTGATGAAGAAATTTGTTTTTCAAAATTGTCCCTCTTTTTTTGTGTTTAGCGCAAAAAATAAAAACTGCAGAGGTGATCAAATAGCACCAAAAGGGGTGTGTGTCCAGACGTGAAGCAGGGAGGAAGTATGGGTGCTGAGCTCCACACAATCAGCTGAAAATCCACAGCCATCCTTGCCAAATCTCATCTGGGGATACTCCATTCCACCAGGAATAGCCTCCAGGCTTCCCCAGCTACTGTCTCATCCGACTATTTGCGGAGCCTGTCCAACTCCACCAGTTTTTAGGCCTGTAGCTAGGCCCGCATTGCATAGGCCTATCGCCATCTTGGAACCGGTGGATCGCTTGGAGCCCTCTGCTCTCTGCTCCTGTGGGTCCGGGAGCCAACAAACTATATCTGGCATATCAGCTGCTGCTACAATGGAGAGTGTAAGACGGCCGCCTGGTAGAGGATTTGTTCCCGTGGATCCCTTGTTCTGAGATCCGGGCTCCCGCGGCTGGACGTCATCTTGCGGCCTGTTGCCCCTGCCCTTCACCTCTCCCCGACACAGTGAGTAGTGGGCCTGCTGACCACTTAATTGATTCCCTGGAGGTGATTGTGCATCGGTGGGGTTCCCTGATCCGGTCAGAGAAACTCAGGGCCTACATGGAGCGGATTTCACTAGGCCGGCCGCCAGACCCAGGAAAGTCCGCGGCTTCGGCCTACCCTCGAATTGGCAGCCATCTTGCTGCTCCCAGTACACCCTACCTCACTATACCTGATATATAGCCTCCTCCACATCAGGTTTTAGTGCAACTTTACAACTATTAACCCCTCTTACACTGCTACTACAGGGGTCTTTATTATCACTACTTATTGGTGTGCTTACTAAAGGATTAGCGGCTAATATGAAGATTACCATTTAAATGAGCTCAAGGTCCGTCTTCTCTCCGAGACCCCTGAAATGCTACTTTAGCCATATACAGCTTCGGGGGTAAGCCTGAACGTCCATTTCACTTCTTGAGCATCCTATGGGCAAAGTTGGCCAGCAGCAGAAATATTATAAGCCTTTGTTCGAGCCGTCTCAGGGACTAAATATGGAACGCTTTGTCACTAGGTCGCAATCTGCGACCTCAAATCACCCCACAGACCCTTTTGCCTCAATGGATCCAGACCTGGGAATGGAGAATGCTTTAACTTCCCCACTTGCCACCACCCAGGGTCCAGACTCTGAACCACCCTTTCCACATGAGATCCTCACCCCCGACATCTTGGATGCTAAGTTGGATGCTAAGTTGCAGCTCCTACTCCAACTAATCACAAGCAATGTCTCGGTGGAGGTGAGTAAATTGGCCACAGAGCTGAGAGGAGAAATAAACCAAATCGGAGAGCGTACAGACACCCTTGAAAATAAATTTGATGAGATGATTAACTATGTACAGGCTATTGAGAAGGAAAACCATAACCTACGTTTTTCAATTTCCCAACTACAAAAACAGCAGGAGGACTTGGAAAACAGGGAAAGAAGACAAAATTTGCGCTTCAGGGGTATCCCGGAAACAGTGAGGGACCCTGACCAGCGCACCTACCTCCTGGGCCTTTTCAACACTCTGGCCCCTACAGTGGTAGATATAGACTAGCGCCTGGATAGGGCACACCGGTCCCTGGGACCTAAACCTCCGGCTGGAGCCAGGCCTAGGGATGTCATAGTGAGATTTCACTTTTTTGAAAGCAAAGAGGCACTATCCTTGGCTACATGCAATAAATCTCAAATTATGTACAAGGGGCAAAACTGCAGATTTTCAGTGACCTCTCCCCCATCACCCTTACCCAACGTAGAAACCTGCGTTCAATTACCTTACATCTACAACACCACAAGATACCGTACTATTGGGGATTTCCCTTTGCCTTGCTGTTTCCAAAAATGTCCAATATACCTTGCATGAACTACAAGAGGGAGAGGCTTTCCTGAAGAATCTTGGCCTGCCTCCTCTGCCGGAAGAAGATTCATTTCCCTCTCTGGCCCAGGCTCGCCCACCTCCTACCACTCCCAGCCGCATCTGGACCCCTGTGAGGGGTAAATCCAAGAAGCATCTTTGCACACCCCAACGTCCACGTATCTCCAAACAACCTCCTTGAACTTTTCAGTATATTTCTCCTTGGGTCCACACTTTTCTGTTTTTTACATTTCCAGTTTTCCTTTGTTTTTCTTCTTTTTCTTTTTTTCTTTTTTAACATTACTGCTCTGGTCCACAAAAGTGTTATGTCTACCCTGTTTCCTGTTTGGGGTAGAGTTCCTTCCCATCCCATGGGGTCTTACTATTATTGTTAATATTTTACATATTTCAATTGGCAGTTGTTCCTATTTACCTGCTGACTATCTTTTGCCATTATTAATAGGACTCCTACTGTCTGACTTACTGTAAATGCTATCGAACTCATAAGTTGAGCAGATGACCTTTCCCATTTCTTCACCCAGAGTCTCCTGATGGAAATTCGTGCACGCCCCTACTGGGCCCTGGTCTGTATCCAGGACCTCCTGAGACGCACCCGCCTCTCAAGTCTTCAAAAATCTCAGTTTATTTTTGTTTTTGTTTTTTTTTTCTTTTTCATGTTTGTTAGTACCACTTTCATGTCCATGTTTATGATTCAGCTTTATGGGTTGACAAAGCATTGTTTTTATGTCCCTAACATACTGTGGCTCCCTTACAGGGTATACTGGTAAATACTCAGGTACCGAAGAGATATTGTTACCAGTATTGTTTATAAACGGTTAAGCATTTCTCTTTATGCTGTCTGAATTTTGTTGTTCCTCTCCCTTACTACTCCCACACGAGCTTACCTGAATAGATTTTATACATAGCTTTAAGGGTTTTGTCATATAATGTCAAGGGTCTGGGATCCATCTGTAAATGCTGGATGGCCTCAGGCGCAGACGTGGTGATGATCCAAGAGACTCTTTTCCGGGCAGGAGGGTCATTTAAATTTGCTTCGAAGATTTTCCCCACTTCTTACCTTGCCTCTGACTCCACGGGCAAGGCGGGAGTGGCAATTCTGATCAAAAAATCATGCCCGCTCAAGGTTAAAAACTCCCATGCTGATCCTTATGGGAGATTCCTCATTTTAGATTGCTAATATATGTTTTTTCACTCTTGTAAATCTTTATGCTCCGAATACAGGCCAGATTGACTTCCTCAACAAACTTTTTGATGCCCCTCAATATTGTTTGCAACCTTTCATGATCATTGGTGGGGATTTCAATATGGTTATGTCACCCACTAGAGATAGACAAACTCTCCTTAATAATCTCCCGTCTAAAAAGATTATGTCCCAAGCTACGGCATTTCGTAAATGTATTAGATCCCATCAGCTTTTCGACTCATGGAGGATAAAACATCCCTCTGCTAAACAGTTTACGTTTTATTCTCCAGCTCATAAAATGTACTCACGCCTTGACCATTTTTTCATCTCAGCCCCACTTATCCCATATGTGGTCGAGTCTGACATATCCCCCATTACATGGTCGGATCATGCACCCATTATGCTGGATCTTATGCTTTTTCAGGCCTACACCAGATCATGTCATTGGCGTCTTAACGACCACCTTTTACAGTCCGAGGTTTCTCATTCTATCCTAGCCAATAATTTAGAAGAATTCTTTCAGCTTAACAAAGGATCGGTGTCCGAATTTTCTATGCTGTGGGAGGCGCACAAGGCTGTGTTCCGTGGAGCTTGCATAGCTGAAGGCTCCCAGTTGAGGAGAGATAGAGATGGACTTATAAA
Source organism: Aquarana catesbeiana (assembly GCF_042186555.1). Classification (NCBI taxonomy): domain Eukaryota; kingdom Metazoa; phylum Chordata; class Amphibia; order Anura; family Ranidae; genus Aquarana; species Aquarana catesbeiana. Next base: position 93,116,561 of record NC_133326.1, on the reverse strand, counting down.
GTCCTTAACATCCACTCTGGTAACAGCGGAGCGGAGGCTGCTGTGTGACCCCTCCGTGATGAAACTGCGTAAGGTCTCCTCCCTTAGGGAACAGATCAAATCAATACAGCTAGGTAGGGCAGCCAGATCTTTACTCTGGTTGAAACAGAAGTTTTATGAATATTCTAATAAATCCCATAGAATGTTATTCAATAAACTACGCCCACGCCCTTTCAACTAATTTCCTGACTACCTTCAGCAGGCAGACGGATCTAGAGTACATTGCCCCCGTGAGATGTCAAAAATTTTTGGCAAATTCTACAGTGAATTGTATAACTGTTTGACCCCGGAAAATCTCTTCAATTTTACCCAGGAAAAATTTGAGACTTTCTTTTCTAATATAAAGCTTCCAAAATGATCTTCAGCAGATTTAGATTGAATTTGGCTGTATCGGCTGAGGAACTTCTGACTGTAATTAAAGGTCTACCATCTCATAAATCGTCCGGCCCTGATGGCCTATCATATTTTTATTATAAATCTTTTTTTGACATCTTATCCCTTCAAATGTTGACCTTGTATGACTCCCTGCATAAAGGTACAACTCCACACCCCTATTTTACTCATTCCTACATTTCAGTAATTCCAAAACCTGGTAAGGATCCCTCTATTCCAGATAACTATAGGCCCATAGCTCTTTTAAATTCTGATTATAAAATATTTACCAAAATCCTCGCATCCAGATTATCCAGGCTTATTCCCAAATTGATCCATAGAGACCAAGTGGGCTTTGTCCCTGGCAGACATGCGTGGGACAACACCCGGCGTACAATAGACCTGATAGATCTTTTGGATATGTCTTCTCACTCAGCATTGATCCTAAGTTTGGATGCACAAAAGGCCTTTGACAGGCTGAGTTGGCCCTACATGTTTGCCACCTTAAAACCTTACGGTTTTAATGGTCCTTTTCTTTTTTTTTTTAACAATATTTTATTGAAAGTAGAAGATCAATACATGTTATAAATATTAAAGAAATTTTTCAAGTACAAAACATGGTACAAAATAGTACAGAGAGTATCACAAGTATAAGAGTACACAAAAAAGCGTTGGACAACCAATTCCAATGGGGTATAATCATACAAGGGGTAGGTAGTTGAGTATAAAAACAGCAATAATAGAAAGAAGAACATGTAATATGTAGTACAGGAATGTGGACGCAGCCGCCGTTTAAAGCATTCATGTGTATAGATGTCAAAATAGCGGAAAAAGAGTACAAGTCATATATGGTATAACATTGCATTTCTTTGTTTCCTTTTGTAAGGTTATGGATGGAGTTTCTCTGTGTCAGTAGGTGGTGTAATGACTCGTGTGATGGGGGTCTGGATAACGAAGGGGGGGAGGGAATGGGGGGTTGGGGGGGTCCTCTCCTTCCCCGCCACAGCTCCCATGTTCCTCTTAAGGCAGGATTCTTTTGTAATCATCTGTGGTGATGAAATGTAGCCAGCATGCCCATGTTTTGGTGAACTTGGCGGTGTGTCTTTCACTTGATGTATGAGCTCCTCCATTTCCGCAGTTTTTTATAGTATACGCTTAAACCAGTCTGCTATAGATGGTGGATCAGGAGAGTGCCACTTGATTGGGACACACATCTTTGCTGCGTTAACCATGTGCATGGCTAGTGAGCGAAAGTAAGAGCATGTTGGGGTCGTGGAATGGTGAAGGAGGAACTGCGCTGGGGTGTAGTCAAGTGTGTAGGTGGTTATTTGTTTAGTAAGTCTGTGGACCTCTTTCCAGAAGGGCTGGAGTTTAGGACAAGTCCACCAGATATGTATAAGGGAGCCTATCTCTGTCTTACATCTCCAGCATTGCTGGGGAAGAGATGGGTAGAAATGGTGTAGCTTAAGTGGGGTTCTGTACCACCTGGAGAATACTTTGAATGCATTCTCCTGTACCTGTACGTTTATGGTTCCCTTATGTATGTGCGTGCAGATGTTTTCCCATGCCATATCTGTAAGGTCAATTGAGAGTTCCTGTTCCCATTTTTTGTTGGTCCAGTGTAGATTGGAATTTTGGTCTGAGAATAGCAAGGCATAAGTAAGAGAAATTAAGTGGTTTTGGGGCTCTTCTTTTAAGCATAAGGATTCGAAGGTAGTGGTATGTCTAGACCAGTCAGGTTGGGGCTTAGGTTTGTCAAAGAAATGTCTAATTTGTACATACGTCCAGAAGGGGAACTAATCTGTGGTCATTTTGGCAGCAAGTTCTGCTTGAGATAGAAGGCGACCATCTTCAAAGAACTGTTCTGCTCGGATGTTTGGATGAGGCCAACCGTCAGCTAAAAAGGAAGTATGTGTACCTGGGGTGAACTCTGGATTTTGTGCCAGTGGTGTCATTGGGCCCAGGATTGAAGACATTTTGTGTTTGTTGCATGCCTCCCGAAAGGAGAGCAGTGTTGGGTTGATGAGTGGGTGGAGTTTACAGCCTGGTGGGGTGTGTTGAGGGATGATCCAGGGGAGTTGAGCTAATGGAAGAGGCGATATTGATTGTTCTAGTGGGATCCAATCTTTATGTTTGGTATGTATGTTCCAGTCTATGATTCTAGCAAGGTGGCTTGCCTGTTGGTATTTTTGTATATCGGGTAGACCTATTCCTCCTTTGAGTTTGGGAGAGGTGAGCCTCAGGTAGCTGAGTCTCGGTTTTAGTTTGCCCCACACAAATTTTATGCATGTTGTTCGATAGGTTGAGAAAAAGGCAGGTGGGATCTTGATTGGGATCGTCTGTAGAAGGTACAATATTCTCGGGGCAGGATATTCATTTTAATGATGGCGGCCCTACAAAACCAGGAAAAGAGGCCCGAAGCCCATTTTGTTAAATCTCTTATTATGTTTTGTAGTAATGGTAAGTGGTTTAGGGAGTACAGGTCAGATAGAGATTTTGGGAGTTGTATGCCTAGATAGGTGATCGCGCGATCGTTCCAAGTAAATGGAAACATTGTTTGGCATTGCTTACATGTTGCGGAAGGTAATGTAATGTTTAAGGCATTAGATTTCATAAAATTGATTTGTAGGTTGGTCAGGGTCTTAAGAGTATCGAAGTCTTTGAGCAAGTTCGGGAGTGTGGTGAGCGGTTCGGTAAGAAAAAGGAGAATGTCGTCCGCAAAGGCTGCTAGTTTGTAGGTACGGTTTTTAATCTCTATGCCCTTAATGGTCCTTTTCTAAAAGCCTTAGAGGCCCTTTATTCGACTGTCACAGCTCAGGTGCAGATGTTGTCCTTCTTGTCGCCTGGCTTCCCCATGACAAACGGAACTCGGCAGGGGTGTCCCCTATCACCTTTACTTTTTATCTTATGCTTAGAACCCTTAGCCGAGTCTATCCGCATTAACCCGGATATTCGTGGGGTGGTGATGCGGCAGGGGGAATATAAATTATCGCTCTTTGCAGATGACATTCTGCTTACCATTACTAACCCACTGATATCTCTTCCTTCACTGCATAAATTATTATCTTCCTTTAGTGCCATTTCTGGTTATAAGGTCAACACCTCCAAAACTGAAGCACTTCCCATACACATTCCGCTATCCCTATTAACCCAGCTTAGAGAACCATACCCCTATAAATGGTGTAATAGTTCCCTCAAATACTTAGGTGTTCTTCTTACATCCTCTTTTTCCTCCCTCTATTCTGCTAATTTCCCCCTCTGATTCTAGACATTAACAAATCCCTGTCGACATGGACAAAATATCCCCTGTCATTATTAGGTAGAATCAATGTCTTAAAAAGGTCTATTTTACCCAGATTACTCTACCACTTTGAAACATTGGCAGTTGCCGTACCTTACTCTCAACTAAAAGCACTTCAGAGGAGTTTTCTAAAGTTCATATGGGGCGGCAGGGCCCACCGCATAGCGAGCTCAGTGTTTTTTTTCCCTAAGATCCAGGGGGGGATTGGGAGCCCCGGATATTACTAAGTATTATTATACTTCACAACTTGAGGGCTATTGTTTCATGGTCCTCATTACATGCTCCAAACCAGTGGTCTGCCATTGAAAAGGGAGTATTATACCCAGTTCACCCATGCTCTTTAGTTTGGGGTACCCTCCCCTCCCTGGACCCTTTTTTTAAACGTCAATGTACTGCTCCAATGACTTTTACTTTATCCATATGGCGTAAATGTCTAAAAAACTTTACTCTTGCCTCGCCTTGCCCTCCCCTTATGAATGTGCTGTTTAACCCAATCATACCAGACAGTATGTCCCTGGGCAGAGTTTTTCCATGACTTAACCGCCCTCTTTTTCAGCTCCGGAATTTGGTCCATCCAATCATACGGCGACTACATACTTTTGATACCTTATGCAAGAAATGTGATACACCTTCCCATCTTTTCCATTTCTATCTACAGATTAGACATTTCTTTTTCTCCAAGTCTCTGACCTTGACTCTTGATAAGCCGACCACCTTTGAATATTTATGTGCTCAGGGCCCTCATCAACTACATTTAATATCCTCTATCCATCGTATCCTCCATGAGTCGACCACTCTTACTGAGACCACACACTATTATATGAGGAGATGGTCCCATTTATTGTCTCGACCTGTCACGGTTCAAATGTGGGATAGGATTTGGTCCTTTATCTTTAAGTCCTCTAGATGTGTAACCCAAAGGGAAACATCCATTAAGAGCCTTATGTTTTGGTACAAGACTCCTGACATCATTCACAAATACGATACCTCAGTTTCGCCGCGCTGTTGGCGCTGTGGAACTGACATAGGTTCTTTGTTCCATATTTTTTGTCACTGCTCCCTGATCCAACCCTTTTGGCATGATGTGATGCTACTAATACAGAAGGTGGTGGATGTGTCCCTCCCGCTAGACCCCTTGAATTGTTTGTTGGGTCTCCCTTTTTCAGGCTTAACCAAAAGGGACAATCGACTGATCTCTTACATTTTATTAGCAGCCAAAAGGCTTATCCCATTGTTTTGGCTGTCTGCTGCGCCTCCCCCGTGGTCCAGATTCCTCCATCTGGTGGCAGAAATTCAGGGGATGGAGTTTTTGACAGCCTCAGTGCATGATTCTATCTCCCAATTTGATAAAGTTTGGGAACCTTGGGATAGATCGGAATATGGGACCCCTATGCCAACTGCCACATCTTGATTTTTAGTGAAATTACATCAATTTTGTCTCTATTCCCTCCCCCTCTCCCTTTCCTACGTAAACTACTTGGTGCCCTTTTAGAAAAATGTTTTCTTTTCTCTACCACATACCATATACTCTCCACAGTACTCCTCGTTTTTGTATCTTTTTGATTGCTCTCTGGTTTTATGTTCTATTGTTTACCTATGAGCTGTTTCTCTTATAGATTCTTGATTAGATATACAGATTACCCCTGTGCTCTGTATTGTTTGGACATTGTTCATTTTTAACATTATTAATATATTGTACATTATGTAACAATTTCATTTATGTTCTTTTATAACCCAATAAAAATACAATTTAAAAAAAAAAAGCACCAAAAGAAAGCTCTATTTTGTGGGAAAAAAAGTACGCAAATTTAGTTTGGGTGCAGAACCGCATGACCGCGCAATTACCAGTTAAACCAAGGCAGTGCCAAATTGTAAAAAGTGCTCTGGTCAGGAAGGGGGTAACACCTTCCCAGGCTGAAGTGGTTAAAAAGTTAAATTCACAATTTATAAAATTTATATGGGCTAATGGTAGATCCAGACTTAAAATAGTAACACTACAATGATTGAAAACTGAAGAAGGGATGGTACTTTCAGATATATATTTATATTACCTAGCAGGGCAGTTAAAACAGCTACAGACATGGGTAAGACAGGAAAGAGCAGGAGGAGTGGAAAAGTACCTAGTGGAAATACTCCACTAGGAATGGAAGCACAAACAGCGAGGTTACCTAAAATTAAGATCCCCATGTTAACAATGGCACGAGTGGTGTCGAAAGAAACTAAGGGAATAGTAGGGTTTAGGGATATTCCGATCTGGAATAATCCAGCATTTGAACAGCTGAGAGGTAATCCAGATGGAAATTTCTGTATTAGAGCAGTTGTATGAACTATGCAAACCTTTGAATACCTGAATAAACAACATGATATAGCACATAAACACTTATGAATATTTAACATTAATTCATGCCCTGCAGGCGCAATTTGGCAAGCAGAAACTTAAGATATCAAAATACCCCCTTATAGGAATTCTGAAGTCACAGGGGCCAAAGGGACTGATGTCAATATTGTACTCATTTCTATTACAAGCTAAAATAGGCAGAGAACCATTGAAAGCAAGAGACAAATGGCAGGTTTTGATCCCAGAAATGGGAGGAGATATGCTCCTCGGATTGTTTGTATCACCAATAGATAATAACAAGATGACACAATTGTATATAATGCACCAGATATATCTTAGCCCTATTAGACTATATAAAATGGGTAGGCCAACATCAGAATTTTTGCAATGTCATCAAGATGAAGCGGATTTCTGCCATTGGATTTGGTCATGTAGGGAAGTAATGGGACATTGGAGTCAAGTAATAAAAAAATCATCTGAAATTAAAGACTGGTGCCTTGTACGCCTGAAGTATGTTTGTTGGGGGTGTTGAATTATGAAGAATGGTCAGAGATGGATGCAAGTTATAACTCCTATCAGAGAATGGATGAATGTAGTTAACCATAACCAAAAAAAAAGCTAATTAATTGTGTGCTGAAAAAAACACTTTAACTTTCAGGCATATTTGGAAACATTCGAAACAAAAGAACTCCCAGGCCTGTCGGCCTGAGGCAGGTCTGAATCAAGACTAAAAAACACATCTCTAGTTTCATGAATCAGTAGGAGTTTTCTGTCCTCTGCCATGTACCATGTGCCATCAAAACAATGCAGTGGTGTAGGCAAGCAATAACAGATTAATCAGTTAGGAAAACACTGTAATATGAATTAATGAAGTAATCTCCAAAATCCATTAGTTACTGTGAAAATTCCTAATTTGATACATTAATCTTGAGACTGAAAGTCTGAGGATCCATTTTTTTTTTAAAGAAACTTTGAAAAGATCAAAGTAGATAACTATCTATATTAAAAAGAGGAGGGTATAGTGTAAAATATTTAAATGGGGGTGTGGCTTTAGCAGCGGATGTAGTCAGTCGCACGTCTTGTGAGCTCCGCCGAAAATCCGCTTTAACATCCTGCAAATCAGCGCTGACCACCCGATATTTTGTGCCAGACCGTTCCCCTGTGAACCTGTCAAGCTCGCCTAGTCACAGCGGTACCTCCATATGGCTTCGAAGCTACCTAAACGCTCCTCTTCGGCCCGCTCTGCTTCAGACCACGAGGCCCAAGATAGTGGCGCGGCCTTGAAGACGGCTGCAGCAAAACACAGGGAAGCTGTGCAGAAGCTGTTCTCCCAGAATGATATGTGGGACTTACCGGAGGCGCCTGGAAATGGAGGAGAGATTAGCAGTGGCTCACAATCAGAGGCAGATGATACTGTGCCCCTGGAGGATCCGCATGTTTCGATGTTACCCTGGGACACAGTGAGTAATTTACCCATGCCCCAAGCCTCATACAAGGCCTAATCCTCAGGCTCGGCTGAGCAGGAACCCACACTGAGAGATATCTTCTCCGCGGTCACATCCTGCAATCTCTCTATCACTGCGCTGGCCACGGAAGTTAAAGGGATGAAAGCTGAGATGTCTTTCATGGTTCAGGATATGCAGAAATTAAGGGATTGGACTTCTGCCATTGAAGGGCGTATTAGCACCATAGAGGATGATTGGGCCCCCATGCAGAGAGAATCACATGCACAACAGCTAATGGTGGCTAAACATGCCGCAAAACTTGATGATTTAGAAAACAGGCTTCGCAGAAATAACGTTAGAGCTATTGGCATCCCTGAAAAAATGGAGGGGAGAAATCCGGTCGATTTTATTGAAAAATGGCTACTGCAAAAAGTTTTGGAAGGATTCATTTTCCCCTATGTTTGCAGTGGAACGTGCACACCGAGTCCCTTCCAGGCCCTTGCCTCCGGGTAATCCCCCTAGAGCTTTCCTCTTCAAAATGCTCCATTACAGAGACAGAGACATAATTTTGTCTAAGGCACGTACCCTGGGGGATGCTCTGGTGATTGATAACTCTAAAATATCCTTGTTCCCAGACTTTTCAGCTGAAGTGCAAAAGCAGCGAGCCCAGTTTAATGATGTCAAAAAGAGACTTCGCTCCTTGGAAATACAATACTCCATGCTCTACCCGGCCCGTCTACGAGTGGTTGCCAGAGATGAAGTACATTTTTATGAGAAACCGGCAATGCAATGGTTGGATAGAGAGGAAAGATCCCTGCAGGAAGATTTGGGCAGACGGTGTAGAAATCCCTGAATGTCATCTTTTTTCTACTCATGTAATACTGGCACAACTACTATCCTTATACAGTCGGATTGGTCGCAAGATTATAAAACTCCTATCAAGGCGGAGGACTGTGTTCACAAAGCGTGTCAGTTCTATTCATGTTAATACACGCAATGCGAGACCTGTTGCCCATTGGCTGTTCAAAGCCGGCTATTGAACTTAGCCCCCCTGATGAGAGTCCTTCGTGGACACTACAGTTTCTTTATTTTTCAGTTTTGTTTTCTTTTTCTGTGTTATTTGGGACCCATTTTAATCGTTGGTCCTGGTTTTTATTAACCTGCTCTTTTACAGATTTCATTTTTTGCACCAAAGACTGCCTACTATTTACTGTCTTGCTTGATACTCTATTGGTAGTTATTTAGAGTCTACTCATTATGCCTCTCAAACTCCTGCCTGGTTTACATATGCTTTAATGTTTTATGGCTAAGCAAATAGTTCTTACAAGTTGGAATGTTAGAGGTCTGGGGGACAGAGTGAAACGTCTAGCGGTACTCCATATGCTTAAACGCATGGTTTCCTCTGTAGTGTGTCTTCAGTAGACGCATATATTGCCTGGTTAAGGGTCTCCATTCTCCGCCAAATTATTTGGTGCCCAGTTCCACTCTGTCTTCTCTTCCTATGCCAGGGGTGTCAGTGTGTTAATAGGAATGGATGTCCCCTTTACACACACAGCTTCACACCGTACGGTCGGTATGTATTTCTAGTATGCTCATTGGATGGATTACAGTGTATTATTGGAAATATATATATACCGCCCCCTTTCTCGGTGGAGGTCGTCAAGATCTTAGCTACCTTTCTGTCACAACATCCGGGGATTCCGGCACTTATTGTGGGTGATTTCAACAACTACCTGGATGCAGATCTGGATAAATTGTCCACAAAAACACCTCCGTGTAGGATGAGTGGAGGGCAGACGTCCTTCACTTGTCTTGTTTTGGAGTTGGGATTGAGGGATGTTTGGAGGGTGAGCCATCCACAAGTAAAACGCTACTCATGTTATTCTGTCACACATAGGGGTCTCTCCAGAATTGATCTTGGTCTTGGCAATGATACGATGCTACCACTAGTAACTTTCTCACGATACGAGGCGAGAACTATATCTGATCACTCTCCCTTGTGTATAAAAATCCTTACATCTGGCATATCCAAGAGGATTTGCTGGAAACTCAATCCATTCTAGTTGTCACTATTTTCTAACCCTGACCCTATCCAAGATAACCTGACCACATTTATTCGGTTTAACAAACCTACGGCTAGTCCTGGTGTCTTTTGGGATACACTAAAAGCATTCTTAAGAGGGCAATTCATTAAATCTATTAGTGCCATTAAGACCAGGACCAAGACTTGGGAGCAGCCTGTTCTAAGCGAGGTGAAGAGAGCTGAGTCTGCCTTTGTCGATTCCCCTTCGGAACTTACTGAGAAAACTTTTCTTGAGGCTCAACACATGGCTAAGCATTTGGTATTAACAAAAGCTGAAAATAAAAGGTTTTTCCTTCAACAGAAATACTTTGAGAAGGGTGAAACCACAGGCCATATGCTTGCTATGATGGTGCGATCACAAAAAGGTTCGTACCATATAGGAGCAATCACTAATTCCTCGGGGGTCTTGGTTTCCTCTCATGCAGATATATTATCCACGTTTAGGGATTTCTATGCTGATGTGTACTCCTCTAAGGTCACACCTACTATGGCAGAAATTAATTCTTTTCTAGAACAATGCAAATTACCATGGCTTCCGGCCCAAGACGTAGAGCAGCTGAATGCTCCCCTTGTGGCTGAGGAGCTGTTGGAGGCATTGGCGCTTTCCTCTCCTGGCAAGTCTCCGGGCTCGGATGGCTTGCCGGTGGAGGTATACAAGCGCTACTCTGAAACGTTGCTACTGCATTTGAAGGAGGTGTTTGAAGATGCTAAAAAAATCAGGAAGCCTACCCCAATCCATGAATTAAGCAATTATTGTCGTCCTTCTTAAACCTGGTAAAGAGGCCCATTCCCAAGACTCTTATAGGCCCATATCGCTATTATCAACTGTATGTAAAACTACTAGCAAGGTTGCTGGCCACTAGACTAGCCAAAGTTATTCATAAGGTGGTACATAGGGACCAATCAGGGTTTATCCCATCGAGATCTACAGCCCTTAACATCAGACGACTTTTTCTTAACCTTCAGATACCCGTCGATAACCCAGGTAGGAGAGCAATTCTGTCCCTAGACGCAGCTAAGGCCTTTGATAGTGTTGAATGGCCTTATCTATGGGAAGTTCTGAAGAGCTTTGGCATAGGAGACAACTTCATTCAATGGGTAAAACTGCTGTATGCAGCCCCTACGGCTAGGATCCACGTAAATGGTGACCTTTCAGATTCATTTCCCTTTTTCAGGGGTATGAGACAGGGGTGTCCACTTTTGCCCCTGTTATTTGCGTTAGCCCTTGAACCACTTGGGGCTACGGTTAGATCCTCGCAGTCCATTGTGGGTTTTGTCAGAGGACCATTTACCGATAATATCTCCCTCTATGCGGATGACACTTTGCTTTACCTGGGGGACGTGGATGCCTCCCTCACGAATGTGATGCAAATAATACAGCACTTTGGATCCTTATCAGGATTCTCTATTAATTGGAGTAAATCGGTCATTCTTCCAGTGGATGATCCAATGATCACCTTACTGGCTAGTGCTGAACCCCTTAAAGTAGTCTCTTCATTTAAATATTTGGGAGTGCAGGTGTCGGCTGACCCAACGAAATACTTAGAGGATAACCTATTACCCCTTTTTAAAAAACTCCAAATGACATGTAATACTTGGTGCAAACTCCCATTGTCAGTAATTGGTAGAATAAATTTAATTAAGATGGTTTGGGGACCCCAACTATTGTACATTATGCACAATTCTCCGCAATGGATACCCCGTAGATGGTTCAACCGTATTGATACCTTGTTTAGATCCTTAATATGGAGAAAAAAAGTGGCTAGAATAAGTCTTTCTACTCTGCAGTATGGTAAAGATCGGGGAGGAGCGGCAGTCCCTAACCCTAAACTATATTTCTATGCTTCTCAACTGCAACAATTAAGCGCTTTTGGGTTGCTGGGCAAATCTGACTCGATCAAAAACATGCCGCAGACTGGAACGCTAACTACATCAGTGCTGGCGAGTTTGGAGGCAAGGTTACCACATCTGCCACAAACAGCGCCCATTGTCATTCTTCTGAAAAAACTATGGTCCACGGTCAAATCTAGTCTGAAGATCTTGGGTTTTTTGGCAGAGACTCCACTGTGGGATAATCTGAATTTAGCAGAAGTATACAGGTTGGACGGCTTCCAACTCTGGAGGCTCGCAGGAATTCATAGTATATCTCAACTATTTAATCAGACTATATTAAAATCTTTTATGGAACTGCAGACAGAATTTAAACTTCCTAGGCATCAATTTTACAGATACCTTCAGATGCGGCATGCTCTTCAGGCCCAGGGTCAGACCTATGTTCTCTCACTTGCCACCCACTCCCTGATAACTGACATTTTCTTTGGTCAGGAAAAAAAAGGGCCTAATATCTCATATCTACTCATATTTGTTGTTGGCCATACAAGACACCACAACTCTGCCAAGTAGACGGGGCTGGATAGCGGACCTAGGTAAATGACGACACATGGGACATATGTCTTCAGGCAAGGCCGGTTACCTCTGTTTCACAATCACATAGACTGTCACATTTATTTTTGCTGCATAGGGCTTACCGCACACCAATACAACTACATCGTTGGGGTAGGAGAGACTCTTCCTTATGTCCCAAACGTTGTGGAGAGGAGGGGTCACTGATTCACCTGATATGGCGTTGCCCCAAGTTGCATCGATATTGGGGCAGTGTTACTGAAGTAATTTCCACAGTTTTTCAAATTAGGGTCCCCTTGGACCCCCTGATATGCATCTTAGGAGTGGTAGACGAGGAAATATACCCCCCCCTATTAATATAGCAGTGACCAGATTGCTGTATCTGGCTCATAAGATGGTGGAAAGATTTTGATTATCTTTCAATGTTCCAACCAAAAAACAATGGGTGGAGCAGGTCAATTATATCCTTATCAGGGAACATTTAACATATCAACATAGAAATGCATCTCGGAAATTTTGTTCCATATGGCAACCCTGGTTGGACACCCCTGGTCTGGCACCCCCACAACTAATTATGCACAGATTGCTACAAGTATAGAGCGCACTGATTAACAGGTGTGAAGAGGAAACCTTTTTTTTCCCCATTTACTTTAATGTGATAGGACAGTGGGTGTATTCATATTTGGTCTCAATGAAACTGTACTTATTTGTTTGAGCAAACCGTGAGCAAGGTTGTTTGCTAGATGGCCCGTTGGTCATCTATTTGCGGTGTTGGGTTGGTGAGTCTTGACTCTCTGGCACAACATGGCTCTCCTTCTCTATATTAATACAAAAATCTTTTTGATGCCACTGTTGTAATGATTGCTATTTGCACAGTGCACACTTGGCCATGATGACATTTATGATTTCTGATGTTACATTTTATGATGTGTCATTTTCAATGATTTGATGCATGCTATGTATATAAATATCTGAAAAGTATGGTGTGCATTTGTTTTCAGCCCCCTTTTACTCTGCTACCCCTAACTAAAATCCAGTGGAACTAATTGCCTTCAGAAGGTCTCTAATTATTAATTAGAGACTATCTGCGTTAACTTAATCTCAGTATAAATACAGCTGTTCTATAAAGCCCTCAGAGGTTTGTTAGAGAACCTTAGTGAACAAAAAGCATCATGAAGGCCAAGGGACACACCAGACTGGTCAGGGATAAAGTTGTGGAGAAGTTTAAAGCAGGGTTAGGTTATAAAAAATATCCCAACTTTGAACATCTCACAGAGCACTGTTCAATCCATCATCCGAAAATGGAAAGAGTATGGCACAACTGCAAACCTACCAAGACATGGCCGTCCACCTAAACTAAAGGAGAGCATTAATCAAAGAAGCAGCCAGGAGGCCTGTGGTAACTCTGGAGGAGCTGCAGAGATCCACAGCTAAGGTGGGAGAATCTGTCCACAGGATAACTATAAGTCGTGCACTCCACAAATCTGGCCTTTATGGAAGAGTGGCAAGAAGAATTGTTGAAAGAAAGCCATAAGAAGTCCCATTTTCAGTTTTTGAGAAGCAATGTGGGGCACACAGCAAACATGTGAGAGAAGGTTCTCTGGTCAGGTGAGACCAAAATTTAACTTTTTGGCCTAAAAGTTATGTGTGGCGGAAAACTAACACTGCAAATCACCCTAAACACACAATTAATCCATTGTAATGAAAACAGAAAGCGAATGGACCCAAAAGACATATTATATGTAGAAGGTACATAAATAATTTTTTTAAAGATCGTTGTAAGTGTGAATTACAAAGCATATGCACATTTCCATAACAGGAAACAAAAAGTTTTTATTTGTGAGACTAAACCATATTTTATAAAAAGTAGTAAAAAAGGTCAAATTGAACTGAACTGAATTTTATTAGAAACAATATATTTCTTTTTTTTTTTTTTTTTTAGTGTGACGGAGGTATAGGTGGGAGAGAACACACACCGAGAGCAGAAGTACACACAAGGCTTTTGTTGAAATACGGGGACTGGCAGGGAGCAGTCAAGGGTCAGAGTTAAGAATAAACTGACACAGCAAACGTCAAGTACACAACACAGGACAGCAGTCTGGACACACAGCAAGGGTAGGCAGTGATCGGGTACAACATGGGTTCAGTCCTAAGCACAGGACCTGGCAAGTGGTAAGTCCTTGGCACAGGGCACAGCAAAGGTTAAGTCCCCGGTACAGGGCTGGGCACACAGCAAGGATGGAGGAAGTAGGTGGTGAAGCCCTCAGTAGGAGGCAGCTCCCTGGCATCCAGCATGGAGGTTATGTGGTCTGCGTGCAGGTGCCATGGATTGCAATGGCGGAGGGCTTGACGATGTGGGGAATGTAGGGCAGGTGGGGGGGGTTTGGAGGAGCCAGGTGGGTGACCGCGACATTCAGTTTTTGCAATTAAACTCCAAAATAATTGAAAAAAATGTTAGTGATTGTAAGCCCTAGGCACCCCAGCATACTCTGCCTTACCATAAAATCAAATTTTTGCAGGCATAAAAGAATCTCATTTGGAAGTCTTTACTGAGGAGGTCTTGATACAAATAGAGCAAACACAGATGTAATGGCACAGTTGTGAGTTATTATATTAAATAATCTTGTGCACAAGTTCCACAAACTAAGCTGCAAGCAAAATAAGTGAATAAAAATCACCCCAAACTCTTGTATGGATGTTTTCTGTACTCAAAGTAAATAAATGAATGGGTAATAATCAATGAACCATGTACTGTGTTTTAATGTGTGTACATCTTAATTATATGTTATTGACAATAACCCAAAATTGGTGAAATAAAATAAAATGTAATAAAAACAATAATAATGAAAACATGTTCAATATGAGAAAAGAAACTTGGATGTGATCAAATCCAATAATCCACAACATTGTGCCCAATATATTAGTATGCAAATGCAAACGACCAAATGATCATTAAAGTCACAATATTAAAAGTGCAAAATGTAATCAAATCCAACCAAGGTCTGTATCTTCAGTGAGGAAAAACATGTAATAGGCAAAACCTTCACCTAGATCCCCTTTGGAACACACTCTCACTTTGAAGCCCATAACAAAGGTCAAACTGCACTCAATCACAAAACTCCATCCCGACCCAACTGGACCAGACAGAAAGCTCTCACTCTCTTGTGTTAATCCTTCACTTGTTCAATCCAGCAAGCATCAGAGGTTCCAGTGGCATGATGTTGATCAGTACTTAAAAAAATGTAAAGCTGACATAGTGCTCACTGTGGTTTTATTGGTAAACATAAGGTAAATTGCACATCTGGGCATGGTTTGCACATGGGCGGCTGAGGAAGTGATCTAGCTATACTCTGATACCAGGCGTTCATTCTCATAGCTCGACCCGCCGATATGCTGGCTAAAGCCCTGCAATCACAGCGGTGAAAAAGAGGTGCAGCAGCAGCCATGACTAGAAAGGCTGTCAGGGCTACAGAGACCCAGACTACTGACATTAAGGAGTTTTTTCATCAAACTCCAGTGCCGCCCAATTCGACCAGCGGGAGTAGCCTGGTCTCAGTGGCTCCTAGCGGTGTGGTGGAACCTTACAGGTGCAGCTCCCTGCCATTCTCACAATCAGAATCGGTGGAGGAAACATGGAACATGCCGACCTATATCCGATCTTTGCCTACAAGAGAAAACATGGACAGGTATGTGTGCAGATTGGAAACCTCCTACAAGGCAGAGCTGCATTCATTGAAAACATCCTTACAAAGCACTCAAGATAGGATGGACACTTAGAAGAAAAGATTACTACTCTTGAAAATAAGCTTTCCCAGTCTAAAGTTATGCACCAAGAACAGGTTAATCGCTTAAACTATGTCATTACCACCATAGACAATCTAGAAAATAGGAATCGACAAAACAATATTAGAGTAAGAGGCTTGCCTATAGCTACTGGATCTGAAAAGTTAATGCCTATGCTCTGAGGCATTTTTAATACCTTATTGCAATACCCATCAACTACTGAGCTTCTCCTGGATCGATTACACAGATGCTTTGGGCCCAGGAATCCTGATCCCGCAAAACCACATGATATTATTTATAGAGTACATTATTTTGTACTTTTGTAGAAAAGATCATGACGGCTGCCTGACAGTGATGAACCAGCGATTTCGATGATGCTTAGCTTATCTTGTTAAATTACCTCTCCAGATACACTCTAGCTCTACGAAAAGCAGGTAAGCCCCTTTTGGAGGCACTAAGGGCTCATTTACACTTGCTTCGGCTTCAACACACATTAACGGCTAGTTTACACTTGCTTCAAAACAAGGCTTTGGTCAGGCTTTGTTAAAGCTCTCTGAATGCCAGTCAAAGCACCTGTCACTAAATAAAATGGTTAGCTTACAGTCCTGTTTACACCTTGCTTTTGCTTTGCTTTGGCTTTGCTTCAAAAATTATACCCCATGTAGCTTTAGTGGTGCTTCACCGTGTCTTCAAAGCCTCCATAGAAGTCTATGGCAAAGCTCACTTGTAACCCCACTGAAGCTCCACCAACGCCTCACCAAAAGCTCATTGAAGCTCCACCAAAGCCTCATTGAAGCTCCACCGTAACCTCATAGAAGCACCAAGCAAAAGCAAGGTGTAAACAGGACTGTTAGCTAACCACTTTATTTAGTGACAGGAGCTTTGACTGGCGGTCAGAGAGCTTTAACAAACCGTGTCCGTGTCATGCCAGAAATGACACCAAACCAACGGCAGGCAATTCCTTCCTTCATTATAGGAGCTGCCACCATCCCCAATGGCTCAATAATATACCCAAAAGCCAGTTTTTTAGGCTTAAAAAGGATTGTACCAGAAGTATGGACTATGACACCCAGAGTAAGCTGTTAAAAGATACATTTCTTGAAAAGGGTGTACTTACTTATGTGAGATACTGTATGTATATGTGTATGTATATATACAGTGGGGACGGAGAGTATTCAGACCCCCTTAAATTTTTCATTCTTTGTGCAGTCATTTGCTAAAATCATTTAAGTTCATTTTTTTCCTCATTAATGTACACACAGCACCCCATATTGACAGAAAAACACAGAATTGTTGACATTTTTGCAGATTTATTAAAAAAGAAAACTGAAATATCACATGGTCCTAAGTATTCAGACCCTTTGCTGTGACACTCATATATTTAACTCAGGTGCTGTCCATTTCTTCTGATCATCCTTGAGATGGTTCTACACCTTCGTTTGAGTCCAGCTGTGTTTGATTATACTGATTGGACTTGATTAGGAAAGCCACACACCTGTCTATATAAGACCTTACAGCTCACAGTGCATGTCAGAGCAAATAAGACTCATGAGGTCAGAGGAATTGCCTGAAGAGCTCAGAGACAGAATTGTGGCAAGGCACAGATCTGGCCAAGGTTACAAAAAAATTTCTGCTGCACTTAAGGTTCCTAAGAGCACAGTGGCCTCCATAATCCTTAAATGGAAGACGTTTGGGACGACCAGAACCCTTCCTAGAGCTGGCCGTCCAGCCATACTGAGCTATCGGGGGAGAAGAACCTTGGTGAGAGAGGTAAAGAAGAACCCAAAGATCACTGTGGCTGAGCTCCAGAGATGCAGTCAGGATATGGGAGGAAGTTGTAGAAAGTCAACCATCACTGCAGCCCTCCACCAGTCGGGGCTTTATGGCAGAGTGGCCCGACGGAAGCCTCTCCTCAGTGCAAGACACATGAAAGCCCGCATGGAGTTTGCTAAAAAACACCTGAAGGACTCCAAAATAGTGAGAAATAAGATTCTTTGGTCTGATGAGACCAAGATAGAACTTTTTGGCCTTAATTCTAAGCGGCATGTGTGGAGAAAACCAGGCACTGCTTATTACCTGTCCAATACAGTCCCAACAGTGAAGCATGGTGGTGGCAGCATCATGCAGTGAGGGTGTTTTTCAGCTGCAGGGACATGACCAATGGTTGCAATCGAAGGAAAGATGAATGCAGCCAAGTATAGGGATATCCTGGATGAAAACCTTCTCCAGAGTGCTCAGGACCTCAGACTGGGCCAAAGGTTTACCTTCCAACAGACAATGACCCTAAGCACACAGCTAAAATAACGAAGGAGTGGCTTTACAACAACTCCGTGACTATTTTTGAATAGGTCAGCCAGAGCCCTGACTTCAATCCAATTGAGCATCTCTGGAGAGACCTAAAAATGGCTGTCCACCAACGTTTACCATCCAACCTGACAGAACTAGAGAGGATCTGCAAGGAGGAATGGCAGAGGATCCCCAAATCCAGGTGTGAAAAACTTGTTGCATCTTTCCCAAAAAGGCTCATGGCTGTATTAGATCAAAAGGGTGCTTCTAATAAATACTGAGCAAAGGGTCTGAATATTTAGGACCATGTGATATTTCAGTTTTTCTTTTTTAATAAATCTGCAAAAATGTCAACAATTCTGTGTTTTTCTGTCAATATGGGGTACTGTGTGTACATTAATGAGGAAAAAAAATGAACAATTTTATATTGCCTTTTTATATGGTTCCCCTTTCACAATATTTTTTAATGATTCCCTTTCTTATCATATATACCCAATATAATATACCGTAGATCCATTGATGTATATTGTTCCCCATATTGTTCACCATTTTAATGTTTATTGTTGATGTATGCATACACAGCGAGTGACGTGCTATCAAGCTGCTGTGCTCCATTTGCATGCAGTGATATTAGCTAATTGCATTGCGCATCACTCTTGCTGTTTTTGCATCATGTCTTTGCATCAGTTTGTCCTGTATGTCAGTCTTCTGTTTTTTCTTTTTCCTTTTTGTGTCCCCAGTACGCTGTTTTTATATTCATTATGTCATTTTATAAGCTCAGCACTTCCCTTTGTCCTGCTCATGTCCGCCCATAGTCCCACCCAAAGCCTGCCCACAGACCATAAGAAGCTCTGCTTCTAGTAACCTTTAGTCATTGCTTGAAGAAGGAACCAATCAGCTGTTTCGAAACATGTCACATTTGGATTACATCACTTCCGGCTAGCTGTCCATGCTGGTTGCTGGTCCCTTCCTGCTGATGTCACTTCCTGGATTCGGCTTCCATGCTGTCTCAGACAGCCTAGCTGTCTTTGCAGTATCCAGGAGAGTTGTGGCTTCCATCTGTCTGCCACTTCAAAATATGCTGCCATAGCATTACACCTGCAGATTTCACTGAGACTCCTTGGGACTACCAGAATGCCGGACCACCTGCCTAATTACTAATATGATGTGCTTCTACCCATCTACCCTTTTGTAAGTGTTTTTAACCTTTTTGAGAAGTATAAAGTTTTACTTCTGCACTTAGAGGCGCCTTTTTTTCTTTTCATTAACAAATCATGTTCAAAGCCTTGTTTTGAAGCAAGTGTAAACTAGCCCTTAGAGACAGAAATCTTCTTTATAAATGGAGGTTCGCATTTCAGATCCAAGTGCATCATAATAGGCAAGTGGTGTTGTTACGCGGCATTGAAGACCTTCCAAATTTTCTCTAGAGTCAGCTTTCTAATATTGAGCTACCGCAGTGGCCTCAAGTTGGCTTTGGTCCACCACCTAGATCTTTCAGATGGGGTCGCAGACCCTCCTAGCATGCTTCTTGACCACCTTAACAGAGCATTGTAGTAATAGGATGAGTGGCTTTTCACTGCCCAGTAAATGCCCATACGACAAACATGCCCTTTTTTGATTATGAACTTGTTAAACAAGGACTATGTATTTTATTAAGATGCATGAAAAAGGAAAAAAAAAACAGGTGAGGAGTACAAAGACAAGTGTCTCTTGCCTACAGTCAAGCAGTGTGGTGGGAGTGTCATGGCCTGGGGCTGCATGAGTGCTGTCGGTACTAGGGAGCTACAGTTCATTGAGGGAACCATGAATGCCAACATGTACTGTGACATATTGAAGCAGAGCATGATTCCCTCCCTTTGGAGACTGGACCGCAGGGCAGTATTCCAACTTGATAACAACCCCAAACAACTCCAAGACGACCACGGCCTTGCTAAAGAAGCTGAGGGTAAAGGTTATGGACTGGCCAAGCATGTCTC
Source organism: Aquarana catesbeiana (assembly GCF_042186555.1). NCBI lineage: Eukaryota > Metazoa > Chordata > Amphibia > Anura > Ranidae > Aquarana > Aquarana catesbeiana. Next base: position 93,096,535 of record NC_133326.1, on the reverse strand, counting down.
CAGACCTAAACCCTATTTAGCATCTGTGGGGCATCCTCAAATGGAAGGTGGAGGAGCGCAAAGTCTCTAACATCCACCAGCTCCGTGATGTCTTCATGGAGGAGGGGAAGAGCTCCATACCCAAGGGGGTAAGGCAGTGCTGGAAAATAATGGTGGCCACACACACACAAAATGGTGACACTTTGGGTCCAATTTGGACATTTTCACTTAGCAGTGTACTCACATTTGTTGCTAGTGGTTTAGACATTAAAGGCTGTGTGTTGGGTTATTTTGAGGGGACAGCAAATTGACACTGTTATTCAAGATGTACACTCACTACTTTACGTAGCAAAGTGTAATTTCTTCAATGTTGTCACATGAAAAGGTATAATAAAATATTTACAAAAATGTGAGGGGTGTACTCACTTTTGTAAGATAGTATATATGGGAGTTGTTTTACCTACCGAAGGATTTGTGGCTCTGTCCATGCATTCCTGAGATTTACACAGCTTTTTCAGACAGAAGAACCAGATTTGTGCCCTGTTATTTCTCTTCTGCAGTTAGTACACAACACACAACAACTAGCCCCTAATTGGACAATGAAGGAGAAGCAAAAGACAGAAAAACCCATCCCTCTGCCACTGCTCTCTCCTGGTTTCAGGATATTCCTTGGTAGCCTATATGAAGACTTCAGCACAATTTGTTCTTTTTGCTCCCCCTGCCTCCCCATGTCTGAGCTGTGTTGCACAGGGTAATGTCTTTAATCCCAAGAGGATGATCTAGATATACTTACCTCCTTATTAATGGAAAGTAAGGATGATGACCAATCTATCCCTACTCCCTCTAGCCCACTGAAACGAGACGCCAATTTACTTATAAAATCAACAAAAATGCCCCCTTTCCGAAAAAATAGATGGTTGGGGGTCTTCTTAGACCTGGTTCAAGATGACCTTACTAAGGTGAATTGGCAAAGAGGAAGCAAAGACAACCTGGATCCTGAACAACGCCAGGTCTTACGAGAGCTGAAGGAGGCACCAAATTTGGTAATAAAGAAAAGCGACAAAGGGGGCAATGTGGTATTGCTTTCAACAGAATACTATGAAAATGAGATAAAAAGACAGTTAAATGACCGATCCACCTATGAAAAACTTCCTGCTAACCCCTTTACCTCTATAATCAATGAATTTAATTATAAACTTATGTTTGCGCAGGAAGCCAGCCTCTTCTTGTCTTGGAATGAGTATGAGTATGAGTATCTGAATGTGAAGGAATTTAACACCCCTACAATCTACATCATTCCTAAAGTCCATAAATCCCTGACAAAGCCACCAGGCAGGCCAATCATTTCAGCAGTGAAGGGTCCTCTGGAGAAAATTGGAAGATACTTAGATGCCCTACTGCAAGAAATGGTCTTTGAGTTACCCTCATACATTAGAGATACCCTTGATGTATTAGCAAAAATTGAAGAGGTAACCATATCTCCTGTAACTCTCCTGGTAGACATTGATGTAGAGTCTCTCTATACATCTATACACCATGCATGGGGCTTGGCAGCAGTGGCACACTTTCTTGACCAGAAATTTCCACGTATGGGACCTCAGAATGAGTTTATCCTTGAGATGCTGCAGTTTGCCCTAACTAACAACTGCTTTGAATTCCTAGGGGTCTATTATAGACAAATACAAGGCACCTCCATGGGAGCCCCTTGGGCACCTTCCTACGCATGTTTACATCTTGGTTATTGGGAAGAGGAAGTTTTTTATTGCTCTGAATCTTATCTAGACCATGCCAAATTGTGGCTAAGATTTATCGATGATGACCTGCTGCTTTGGCAGGGGTCTGTCGAATCCCTTGAAGAGTTTTTGAGTGAACTGAAAGAAATTAGCCGTAATATACGCATAACATTTGCCTACGACTCAAACTAAATTTATTTTCTGGACCTCCTATTAAGGATTGATGGAGACCATCGGTCCAAGAAAATGTTTCATAAAGCAACAGCAGCAAACACCCTTCTTGAGGCAACCAGCCATCATCCTAAGTCCGTCGGTCAGAGGTATACCAACAGGGCAGTTTCTGAGAATTAGACGCAACTGCTCACTGGATCAAGACTATTAGGCTGAATCAAAGCAACTCTATAAAAGATTTAGAGAAAGGGGTTACCCGCATAGATCTTTAAAGAACTCAAGAAAACGAGCATCCGCAATTGACTGGAAAGAACTGCTAATACCAAAGAATGACCAAGATGCCAACAAGAGCCTTTCTGATCAAGTGAAAATCATCACCACGTTTGGTACACAGTGGGAAGATGTGTGAACGATCTTGACTAAACATTGGCACTTACTGACTCGAGCTCCCCAGATGGCTTCTATAGTTGGCCCTAAACCCTTCATGGTAGCAAGAAGAGACAAAAATCTGAGTGATGAACTCGTCAGATCTGAATATACCAGACCTAATCCACGCAATTGGCTCACGGATCTGCCTCCATTGTGAGGGATGTATGCTTGTGGAAAATGCCATATTTGTAGATTTGTAGATAGATCTGACTCATTTACAGATGCAACAGGAAGAAAGGTGTATCAAATTAAACATTTCATTACTTGCAATACTACACGAGTACTGTATATGTTGGAATGTCCCTGTCATAAACTGTATATAGGCAAAACAAAGCGTCCTTTAAAAGGTCCGTATAGGGGAACATCTCTCAAGTATTCATTCCCCAGATGATTATACCCCCATAGGAGAACACTTTTCAAAATATCACAATAGGCAAACAAACGGACTCAAAATTAAGGGGTTCTATGCCTTAAAACGCCCAGTAAGAAGAGGTGTCTTCGACCTGATACTTATTCAAAAAGAAAAGGAGTGGATTTTTTGGCTGGGGACGCTCGCGCCGAATGGATTAAACACTGAGCTGAATTTACAGGTATTTCTGACTCCATAAGTTGATCTCCACTGAATTGATCGATTGTCAAAATATCATACTAAGCCTCAGTTTGTACAAATGTATCTATCTGTATTTAGCTTTACATTCACATCTTAATACAACTACTATTGAATTTAAAAGATGTGATTAAAAGTATATAATGTCAACTTGTGAATGGCGATTTTACCTTATACATCAATGATTATATACTATGAACTGCAATAGTCATATACTGCCACAAGATGGCAGCGGTGTAAAAACACCTTTTCCTTACAGCAGTCTGAATTCCCCTATGGGGTTAACATGACCATGTCTAGGCAGGAAGTGATGTAACAGGAAGTAATTCACTGAGTGTCACTCTGCCTACAAAAGGTTTCTGTCCATGCAAACACTTCACCCTGAAGAAACTCACGTCACAAGTGGGTGAAACATGTTGCTGTGTGTGCCTACACATGCCCTCTGCTGATAGCCAGCTTTTCATCACTCTTTAGCCATCATCCTATCTCCGCAAACTGGAAATCCACAAACAACCGAAAACTGGAAGTAAATGGCCAGGCGGCCCAATGCTGGTTTTGAGTGGATAACATCCTGTGCGCATCACCAGGACTAGGAATACAGAGATTTGCATCCTGCACACCTGTGGACCCCTGCAAAGGATTCTGGATTCACCACCTTGTCGCTGTAATTGAGGACCAATTTTAATACCATCTAAACAGTGAGTCTCTTTTCAACTGGTATATCCAGCAAGCAATCGCAGCCTGAACATTTTAATTTTTTTTTTTTTTTTGGAGGCTCTGTGTTTTGACTCAGCTGACTATATTTTCCTATCCAAACTATATGCGGTGCTATCTTTAATGTTTCATGGAAACATGGTGCTGAATGACTAACAGGCTTGTTGTGGATCCATTGTTTCTCCTTGACTCAAGTCGCATGCTTGCATCACACCGTGCTGCATTTTTTTTTTATATATTATCGCTATGATTAACAGTGCTACATCCAGAAATCAAACCTGTCCTGTTCACTAACTATCAGGAATGCTTTCTAGCCTGAATTGCATTTATTTGTCTGAGATAACCAATGCTTTCTTCAACATTGTAAAGACTTAATGCAGCAGCTCTATAGACATATAGGGAGTCTGGAGATCCATGGTTAAGCACAATACGGGTACCGACTTGTGCTACCAAGGTTTCCTGGAACTCACCTCGCCTAAACACATGTAAGCATTATATATAAAGTCACACTTAATGACTTGAGATGATGATTGACACGTGTGGATGACTGGGATATGGCTGAGCTCATGGGCATGCGTTTTTAAGTGACAACGTTGTCAGTTTTTACCTTATGCAATTTCCTATTGTTTATGCTTTCCTTTCAATGATTAAAATGTTTTTCTACTAATTGTTCTAATAAAGTTATATCAGGTTAAATCGCAGTTTGTTCCTTTTCCTTCACTGAAGGTAAGGACATTTTGGGTCCTATTCCCACTCCCCTTTTACTTTAATTAACACATACCTACAGGAATTTTTTTGCTGGCTTGTGTTGTTGTCAGCTAATGTTTTAGTGAATGACAGTGCTGCTCTTCATCATTCATAGCTCAAGCTGTCAGCTACTCCTGTTGTAATCTCTGAACTTGCTGGCAGCTGTGAGAGCTTGTGGGTTCTGTATTTTCACAGTACAAAGAGAGTAGAGTAGGTACAGTGCTAAACAGCTACAGATGTACAGAGGATGTAGGGCTGTGAGGGCTCTGTGTGCCCTGTTTCTCTACAGTCCCCTCCTCCAATTTGCACTGTCAGTCAGAAGTCCATCTCCTTGCTACAGCATGGTGGAAAGCATTGTGTGGAGGTGGGGGCTGTCAGCTCACAACCCTTAGTCAGAGGGGTCCAACCACACAGCACTGCAGTGTTAATCTCGTCGATGAAAACATTTTCAGCATTTTTACAGTGATAAAAAAAAAAAACAAAAAACGAAAAGTAGACCACATTTTGGGACGAAAACTGGACAAAAACAATGACAAAAATCAATTCCGTTTTTGTTAACAAATGAATATGAAATAAAAGTGTGAGGCAGGGATGTTTACCCTCATGAACTTCCAGTTTCTATGGAGCTCCTCTTTCTTTCACTCCCAGAAAGCAAGTCGAGTCCGTAGCGTGCTTCGCTTAGCAGCAGTTGCAGCACTGAGCATTCAGCATTACAGGCCTCAGAGTCATCAGACGACCGTCCAGAGCAGCACTGTGCATTACAGGACTCTTGACAAGAGTGCCACTCCTGACTCACGATGATGACCATCCAGAGCAGAGAGCACTGTGAGTGTGTACATTACAATTACATGCCTCCCCTCAGGCCACCATCCATCCAGAGCACTGTGTGTGCAATACAGGCCTCCTCTGACCACCAGCATCCAGAGCACTGTGGAGCATTCCAGGCCTCTGAGTCAGACCACCATCCCAGAACACTGTGTGCATTACAAGCCTCCCCTCAGACCACCATCCAGAGCACTGTGCAGCATTACAGGCCTCTCATACCACCATCCAGAGGACTGTGCAGCATTACAGGCCTCCTCATACCACCATCCAGAGCACTGAGCAGCATTACAGGCCTCCTCCGACCACCATCCAGAGCACTGTGTAGCATTGCAGCCATCATTCATAGCACTGTGCAGCATTACAGGCCTCCTCAGACCACTGTCCAGAACACTGTGCAGCATTACAGTGAATAGTGAAAGCTCACATCATTGCATGACCTACTGCTGCCTTTTGCGGAACATACTAAAAGCCTCCACAGTGACACCATGTCCTTGTCCCTGGCTGTTCCTGCCCTCTTTGATCTACTCAGCCACCTTGAGAACTTTAAACAGAACACTAGCTACCAAGATCTTGCCACAATTGCACACTAAATAAAAGGGAATGTAAACCAGCATTTTGCTTCATTCTTAGATCCAACTGATGTGCTCTCGCCACTTGCAGCAGCTCCATGTTTTGTCAACCCTATTGCCTGCGAAATCCTTGTTGATGTGGCAGATCAGAATATTCAGGAACTGCTTAAAAAGGCAGAGGAGTATACCATAAGAGAATCCACATTTCCCCACACACAGAGAGGGTATTCGGTGTCACAGGGGACCTCTCTAGAGGCTGGCGGAATAGAGCAAGGGTCATGTTGACACAAAGTGCTTTCCATAAAATAAATCAAAACAAATAGAAGTTTTTTTATTCTCCAGGTATTTCTAACATAAGAAGCATACCTAATTACTCCTTTTGTGCTTATGGCGATAGGAAGAATCAATGTTCAATGACCAATGTTCTACATGATCCTGGTGATTGTCACGTTACATATACTGAGACCAAACATGAGCAGAATAGCCGACGCATTTCAAAAAAAGTCTCTTTCTTCAGGGGTATATATTAGTGGAACAGAGTCACTTCTACAAATAAACAAATAAAGATATAAATGCACCATTATAACAAATAAATATCACAGTAAATTAGCTACAGTGCCTTGAAAAAGTATTCACACCCCTTGAAATTTTGTCATGTTACAACCAAAAACGTAAATGTATTTTATTGGGATTTTATCACGTACCTAGTAGAAGAGCCTGATTGAATGAGGAAGGCTTCCCTTACACCTCTGACCCGAGGCCCTGATAGTGTGAACAGAAGGCGCAGGAGTGCAGAGTCGCACAAGTGACAAGGAGTCTTGCTGGCAGTAGGGCGGATGTCTTTGGTAGGCTGGTGTAGTCACCGTAAGGTCTCGGCAGACAGGCAGGCTGGTGCAGGAACATCAACAGATAGCAAGGTCAGGCAGGCTGGGTCATACACGGGAGGGATAATCAGATAAAGGGAAGAACGTAGTCAGGAGGCAAGCTGGGTCTGGAACCAGATCAATGCAAACAGGAGCCCAAGGAAGAAATAGAAGAAAGGTCACAGGACAAGCCGAGGTCAATGCAGGGGGAGTTCAAGGGATGGTCAAGACAAGCCAGGTAGGTAGCAGAGATCAGGATACAGGTTTTACAGGTAACAGGATGCACAGGAGCTGAAGGCAAAGCAGCACTGGAACTAGGCACTGGCTGGGTTTAAATAGTCTATTTGGCACCAGTGTCAATCACGAGTGTGCGCAGGCATGCGCAGGTGCGCTCAAGCATTGGCACACACAGGGATGCGCGATGGCTTCTGATTGTGCGCCAGTTTGCGCATGCACACTTCTATGCGCCAATGCCCAATTCCTACAAACAAATGGAAAGAGTGTTCTTTTGTGCCTCAGAGTTCTTCCAGGGGTCCAAACTCATCCGCTGGCTTGTGCACCCTGACAGATTTTATGTAATATACCAACACAAAGTGGCCCATAATTGTGAAGTGGAAGGAAAATGATAAATGGTTTTCAAAATTTTTACAAATAAATATCTGAAAAGTGTGGCGTGCATTTATATTCAGCCCCCTTTACTCTGATACCCCTAACTAAAATCTAGTGGAACCAACTGCCTTCAGAAGTCACCTAATTAGTAAATAGAGTCCACCTGTGTGTAATTTAATTTCAGTATAAATACAGCTGTTCTGTGAAGCCCTCAGAGGTTTTGTTAGAGAACCTTAGTGAATAAACAACATCATGAAGGCCAAATAACACACCAGACAGGTCAGGGATATAGTTGTGGAGAAGTTTAAAGTGGGGTTAGGTTAAAAAACAATATCCCAAGCTTTGAACATCTCACAGAGCACTGTTCAATCCATCAACATAAATGGGAATAGTATGGGACAACTGCAAACCTACCAAGGCATGGCTGTCCACCTAAACTGACAGGCCAGGCAAGGAGAGCATTAATCAAAGAAGCAGCCAAGAGGCCTATGGTAACTCTGGAGGAGCTGCAGAGATCCATAGCTCAGGTGGGAGAATCTGTCTGCAGGACAACTATTAGCATGCCACAAATCTGGCCTTTATGGAAGAGTGGCAAGAAGAAAGCAATTGTTAAAAGAAAGCCATAAGAAGTCCTGTATGAAGTTTGTGAGAAACCATGTGGGGGACACTGCCAATATGTGGAAGAAGGTGCTCTGGTCAGATGAGACCAAAATTAAACTGTTTAGCCTAAAATCAAAACGCTATGTATGGCATAAACCTAACACTGCACATCACCCTGTACACACTATCCCCACCATGAAACATGGTGGTGGCAGCATCATGTTGTGGGATGCTTTTCTTCAGCAAGGACAGGTTAGCTGGTCAGAGTTGATGGGAAGATGGAGCCAAATATAGGACAATCTTAGAAGAAAACCTGTTAGAGTCTGCAGAAAACTTGAGACTGGTGTGGAGGTTCACCTTCCAGTAGGGCAACAACCCTAAACATACAGCCAGAGCTACAACGGAATGGTTTAGATCATAGAATATCCATGTGTTAGAATGGCCCAGTCAAAGTCCAGACCTGAATCCAAATGAGAATCTGTGGCAAAACTTGAAAAGTGCTGTTCACAGACACTCTTCATCCAACCTGACAGAGCTTGAGCTATTTTGCAAAGAAGAATGGGCAAAAATGTTACTCTCTAGATGTGCAAAGCTGGTAGAGACATCTCCAAAAAGACTTGCAGCCGTACTGTAATTGCAGCAAAAGGTGGTTCTACAAAGTATTGTCTTAGGGGGCTGAATACAAATGCATGCCACACTTTTCACATACTTATTTGTAAACATTTTTGAAAAACCATTTATCATTTTCCTTTCACTTCACAAATATGTGCCATTTTGTGTTGGTCTATCACATAAACCGTGCTCCTATTATGCTTGCACTCACCGGATAAAATCACCTCTGCAGGGGTATAGGCAGTCAGTGTCTGCCACTGTGTAGCAGCCCTGGATGTCCCCGGTCAGCGCTTTAAATGTTGCTTTACCGGATTTTGAAAGATACTTGTATGCATAAAATAATAAGATCCGTCGCAATCGACTTGTGATCATCTGACTGGAGGTGACGCAAGACGTTCATAGATCCCGCTTTACGTGTTTCGTCATTGGACGTCATTGCCCCAGCAGACGTCCAATGACAAAATGTGTAGGGTGGGATCTATGAATGTCTTGCATCACCTCCAGTCAGATGATCACAAGTCGATTGTGATGGATCTTATTATTTTATGCATACAAGTATCTTTCAAAATCCGGTAAAGCAACATTTAAAGCGCGGACCAGGGACATCCAGGGCTGCTACACAGTGGCAGACACTGTGACTACCTATACCCCTGCAGGGATGATTTTATCCGGTGAGTGCTAGCATAATAGGAGCACGGTTAAGGAGCACCATCACAAAGCCAGCACCTGGACAAGAAGTTGTTTAAAAACAGCATTTTCTTCCAATGAGGACTTAACCCTTTTTAGCGATATTTAAAAGATCATAAGAAAATTTATTAATTATCTTTTCCAGCAAGTACTGGGTTTCTGAAGCACAAGTCACTTTGTTAATTAATCTTTTAAGCACAAGTCAATTTATTAATAATTGTTAAGGTATCATATACATTTCAGAATAATAAGCACTTTTTGCACTTGGGTATTTATAACGTAATGGTATGTAATATAGGATTGTGATTTTTATTGAAAATAATTTTTTCACTCACGACTAAAATTTAGCACAAGGCACTTTGCTAATTGCACATATATAAATACTGATTAAAATAGCAGCCTCTTCTCTGCGTAATTAAACATTCCCACCTAGGAGTAACATCCAAGAGGGGTAATTTACACTACTTCTGGTTAAAACTATATACTAATCAAACTAACTTGGCAAACAGCCACCAGAGAGTGTAGCACAATGGAAATTAAACACAATTTGGGCTTTAAGGGCTATATCACACGTCAGGTTTCATATTCTTCTCAAAGAGTTTCAATGACAACAAAGAGGATTTAGCAGGAACAAGCAGGTTCAGTATGCGCAAAGATAATCAAAGGCCCCTCATCACTCAGGTGCCCCCTGGATGTATTTCTGTCAGCAGTCAGTAGCCTGATAACTGTCTTTGCAGACCAGATGGAGATGAATACAACAGAGGCTACTCATGTATCTTATGCCCATGTGGATGCTTTCTCTCATCACTGCAGCACTGCCTTCCCTCTCTCCAGCTCCCTGAAGTTCTGCCCATTTCCCCTGTCTCATCCTGCTTACACCTGTGTCTAGAGTGCAGTTAATGCTCCAGTTTCTCTGCTTCTTCTATCATGATGGCCTACCCATCATCAACCAGGAAAGACAGATTATCTCTAATGAAACTAATGATCATGCTATGCAAGTTAAAGAGGTTGTTAACCAGTGCTACATCAGAAAAAAACATACCAAATGAGCATCAATTACAAATATACTGTATGTTTACTATATTTTATGCTTTATAGACTTTTTAAATTAGCCACTGTAGCTATAAAAAATGTTTTTTAAGTATTCCAGAAATCAAAGTTTTCAGTTACTCTTGGATGTACAATTGAATGCCATTATAAAGCACTTAAGAAGAACACCAAAGTCTGTTGCATTTCCGCTTAATCCCAGTGATTGTGATTTATGAAGCTAAAGTCATGTTTTCCAGTTTCTGTCTGAGCAGATTTCTAAAAACCCTGACCAGTAATCTTACTGGGATTGCGAGAAAATTGAAAACTGCTAAAAATATGATTGCGTATGGCATAAAAATGAAAACAATAAAAAAAAAAAAAAAATAAAAAATCCATGAACATTCTGCCTCTGTTGTAGAAAAAAAAATAATATAGAATAAAAATATAGTCAAATAATAAACATTATTATTTAACCTCCTCCCGGCCGCGCTATAGCTGAATGACAGCTACAGAGTGGCCTTAATTGCTGGTGCGCTCTGTGATCATCAAGTCTGAGACTTGGCTGATCACAGATCGAAATAAGGGGCCGATCCTGGCCCCTTACCATGTGATCAGCAGTCAGCCAATGACAGCTGATCACGTGATGTAAACAGAAGATCAGTAATCATTTTTTTTTTCCCTCGCGCTGTCACCGGCTTCTGTCAGAGGGACATTGGTCCCTCACACAGAGAGCCCCGGCTGCCTCATCTGTGCCCACCAGTGCCACCTACCAGTGCCCACAGCTCCACCTACCTTTGCCCAACAGTGCTGCCAATCAATGCTCATCAGTGCCACCGTTCAGTGCTGCCTATCAGTGTCACCTACCAGCGCCCATCAGTGCCGCCAATCAGTGCCACCTATCAGTGCTGCCTATCAGTGCCACCTATCAGTGCCCGCCGGTGCCATCCATTAGTGCCAACCATCAGTGCCCATCAGTGCCACCTCTCAGTGCCGCCTTATCAGTACCCATCAGTGCTGCCTATCAGTGCCCATCAGTGCAGCCTCATCAGCGCACATCAATGAAGGAGAAAAATTACCTATTTTCAAAATTTCATAACAAACTTAAAACTGTTTTTTTTTTTTTTTAATGTTCAGTCTTTTTTTTTCATTTTTTTTTTTTTTTTAGCACAAAACCCAACAGTGATTAAGTACCACCAAAAGAAAGCTCTATTTGCATGACCACGCAACTGTCTTTCAAAGTGTGAGCGCGCAAAAAGCTGAAAATTGGTGTTGGCAGGCAGGGGGTTTCAGTGCCCAGCAAGCAAGTGGTTAAAAAGGTTTGTCTAACAAATTTTTGTGTACTAACAATCAGATTGTCATAAGATTGCCTCGAAAGCAGTATTTTTTTGTACAATATTCTTATCGTAAGTACGGGGCTTTAGTCTTTAATGGGATTGAGCCAAACACACCTAGATTCAGTTTGGGGATGTTGGCCATATCATCAGATCAAAAGTTTGGATGCCAAATCCAAACACTATTTTAGTCAAAGGTCTGAACATCCACCTGGTTTTATCAGGTGGCAGCCTTGCTGAGTCTGATGGTAAAAAGTCCATGAAGCACTAACAAATCTAACAGAGTCCATCTTATCAAGGAAAGGAGAAACCCTATCATTTAGACCATAGGCTTGAATGAAGACTTGTTTAATCCACAACTATGTTGTGCACCGGGCACATACCCATATGAACTGTTTATTATCATAGAACCATTTGCATGGCACGTGTGTTTAGTACTTTTTGGAGTGACCTTTTTATAGGGCACTTGTCACTTTGTTATTTGCAACGTTTGTAGAGCAATATTTTAATATTTATTTATTTAGCACTAGCTTACGTGACACTTTGGATAAAATTGTATATATGCAGACATTTCTTTTACAACTTTGGGACAGCGCCACACTCGCACACTTTTTTCTTTTTTCACTTTTTCTGCTCATTCCACCCCCTGTGGAGTCAGCGTATGTGAGGGCAGCAGTCTATCAATTTAGGAATATACTTCCCACCTAGGCTTCTAATTACACCCATTAGCGCAGACTCCCTATTTCTTCTGTTACACTATCAAGGAGAGGTGTGCCCATGCCATGCAATTAAAATAACCCAAGATAGTGGTGTGTGACGTAGAATGGAATTCGGTCTGTGTAGGGTAGGGAGACGGAAAGGGGGGAAAAAAGGAGGGGGGGGAGAAGGGAAGGGAATGGAAGGAGCATACGGAGGGCGAGGAGACAGGGAAGAGAAAGGAGGGTAGGGAGAAAGAAGGAGGGGAGGAGAGGCAACAAGGGAAGGAGAGGTGAAAGGGTAACGAGATAAAGAAGGAAAGGTGAAGGGGTAACAGGGAAGAGAAAGATGGGGGGGGGAAACGGAAGGGGAGGGGGAAAAGGGGGGGAGAGGGGGGAAGGGGGGGAAAGAGGAAGGGAAAAAAGGGGGGAGAAAGGAGGGGAAGGGGGTAAGCAGGACTAGGAGAGGAGGGAAAGGAGAGAAGGAGAGGGGGAAAAGGATAAGAGGAGAGGGGGGGAGGAAACAAGGGGGAGAAAAGGAGAAGACCCAAAGACCACCATCCATGCAAATACTGAGGGTTGTAGAGATTGCTATAATGTTGCTGACAGTAGCAGCAACTGCGGTGACATAGATTACATTAGTGATGAGACCAGAAAATGCACATTTGTGCAATAGATAGTTGGGGATCTGGAAGACACTAATCTCATTTTGCGGACTTGCACATCCTTCTCCAAAGATGCTCTGGAACCTTCTCATCATTGAACAAAGATTAGTACTGTTGAATTTCCTGCTTGCCATCTGTTTTGTCGCCTGATGACACTAGAAAAACCTACTTACAGCGAGACTACCGTCAGAAAGAGATACCACCTGAGGCATATAATTGCTTCAAAGTTTACTGGAAGATGACAAAACAATGATCTTGCATTGAGTGAGAACCTGGGTTTAAGTTCAGTCGGTGAGGCTCAGTCTTACGGAAATGTAATGCATGTCTGGACATTGGATGCTTCACAAAATCAAGTAAAGAAGGAAAAAAGTTTGCATTCCAACATTGAGGTAAAAAATGTTTAGGCATCAGTATCACCTTCATACCCCCTTTTAATTACGTGAGCCCTCATTCGTTGCAGCGCTGTCCCCATCTGTAGCTCGTCTCTCCCCTTACTTCCTGATTTCACTGGCTTTGCTATGGAAGTGAGAGCCATTGGTTGCCACTGATGTCAGTCAAAGCCAGTGAGGAGGGAGATGGGACAAACTCACAAGAGTGCCCCCATAGAAAACAGCTTTCTATGGGGGTACTCACCAGAGAGGAGCAGGCAAAGAGGAGATCTGAGAAGAGGAGGTTCAGAGCCACTCTGAGAAATTCTAAAAAATTCCATTGCACAGAGGAGGTAAGTATAAACCTGTTTGTTATAAAAAGATTAAATAAAAAAACAAGCATTTAAAATCACTTTAACCAGTTGCCGACCGCCACACAACGATGTACGTCGGCAGAATGGCATGGGCAGGCATAAGGGCTTACCTGTACGTCCTTGCCTACCCGCGGGGGGCGGGGGGTCCGATTGGACCCCCCCGGTGCCTGCGGCAGTCGGATTCTCGTCAGGGGCGATCAAAGGTGAGGGGGAGGCCACTCATTCGTGGCTCCCCCCTCGCGATCGCTCCTGGCGAATGAAATGCTTCCTCGGCTTCTGTAATGTAAACAGAAGCGGAGGAAGTGATGTCATCTCTCCTTGAGCCGGTCTTTTCGTTCCGGCGCCGAGGAGAGAAGGCATCCAAGTAAGTTTGCACAACACTACACTTCCAGCAGAACACGCAGGCACACTTTTTACCCCCCAGTCACCCCCCGATCACCCCCCTGTACCCCCTGTCACAGTGACAACAAAAGCAGTTTTTTTTTTCTGATTATTGCATTGGTGTCATTTGTGACAGTTATAAGTGGCAGGGCAGTTAGGGTTAGCCCCCTTTAGGTCTAGGATACCCCCCTAATCCCCCCTAATAAAGTTTTAACCCTGTGATCGCCAGTGTCACTAAGCAATCTTTTTCTGATCGCTGTATTAGTGACACAGGTGACGCTAGTTAGGGAGGTAAGTATATAGGTTCGCCGTCAGTGTTTTATAGCGACAGGGACCCCCATATACTACCTAATAAAGGTTTTAACCCCCTGATTGCACCCTAGTTAACCCTTTCACCAGTGATCACCGTATAACTGTTACGGGTGACGCTGGTTATTTAGTTTATTATAGTTTTAGGGCACCCGCCGTTTATTACCTTTATTAAGGTTTAACCCCCTAATCACCCGGCAGTTAAGTTTTTAGGGTCAGATAAGGTCTGCGTCGCCCCAGGCAGCGTCAGGTTAGTGCCAGTGCCGCTTTGTCCACCAGGTGTGCCGGACTTTAAAACGGACGGACTTGCCCACACACGACTGGACATTCTTTTCCGTCCGTCTTTCCAACGGACTTTCGCCAGAGTTACGGCGGACTTTCAGAATGAACGGATTTGCCCACACACGGACAAGTCCGTTCATTATGAACGTGACTCAGGTACGATGGGACTAGAAAAGGAAGTCGGTCAATCTTGCCGCTTTTAACGCTGAGATTGACACCTTGCGAGCCCCGTCGCGGGTCATACCAGGCCCTTAGGTCTGGTATGGGTTATAAAGGGAACCCCCTACGCCAAAAAAACGGCGTGGGGTCCCCCCTAAAATCCATACCAGACCCCGGTCCGAGCAAGCAGCCCGGCCGGTCAGGAAAGGGGGTGGGGACGAGCGGGCGCCCCCCCTGAACCATACCAGGCCGCATGCCCTCAACATGGGGGGTGGGTGCTTTGGGGGAGGGGGTGCCCTGCGGGGCCCCCCACCCCAAAGCACCTTGTCCCCATGTTGATGAGGACAAGGGCCTCTTTCCGACAACCCTGGCCATTGGTTGTCTGGGTCTGCGGGTGGGGGGCTTATCGGAATCCGGGAGCCCCCTATAAGAGGGCCCCCAGATCCCGGCCCCCCACCCTATGTGAATGAGTATGGGGTACATGGTACCCCTACCCATTCACCTAGGGAAAAAGTGTCAATAATAAAACACACTACACAGGTTTTTAAAATAATTTATTAAACAGCTCCGGGGGTCTTCCTCCGGCTTCGGGGGTCTTCCTCCAGCTTCAGGGGTCTTCTTCTGGCTTCGGGGGTCCCTCCAGTTCCTCTTCTCCCGGCATCCAGTTGGTTTTTCTCCGCTCTCTCTGGCCTCTTCTCCCGGTGTTCCAGTTCTTCTGCTGGCTCCTCCGCTGTCTTCATGCCGCTCTTGTGCCAGCAGAGGTCTGGACTTCTGGGCTTCTTGTCTTCTTCCCTCTTCTCCAGATGTTGACATGATGCTCTCTCCAGCTGGACTGCTCTCTGAGCGCTCCGTTGTGACTTATATAGGCGGAGACCCCGCCCCCTTATGACATCACAGTCCCTGGGCATGCTGGGACTGTGACGTTTTAGGGGGCGTGGTCACCGGGTGATGTTGACCACGCCTCAACCCCGCAGGGTGCCCCCTTGCCCAAAGCACCCACCCCCATGTTGAGGGCATGCGGCCTGTACGGCTCAGGAGGGGGGGCGCTCGCTCGTCCCCACCCCCTTTCCTGACCGGCCAGGCTGCGTGCTCGGATCGGGGTCTGGTATGGACTTTAGGGGGGCCCCACGCCGTTTTTCGGCGTAGGGGGTTCCCTTTAAAATCCATACCAGACCTAAGGGCCTGGTATGCCTGGCGCTCGCCACAATAGGAACATTTGTTTTTCCTATTGCAGCGAGCGTGAAATGCAATACCCTGCCCTTGCATCATATCTGGTCCGTTGGACCAGCATACAGATGAGCAGGCTTTCTGTCGGACCAGCGCACAGACGAGCGGACTTTCCGTCAGAAACTGAGTCCAACGGAAAGATTTAAAACATGTTTTTTAAATCTAGGTTCGGCGGACTTTTGGGAAAAAGTCCACTGGAAAAGTCCGCTGGAGCCTACACACAGTCGGATTGTCCGGCGGACTCTGGTCCGCCGGACCAAGTATGCCGGAAAGTCCACTCGTGTGTACGCGGCATTACACCCACGCACGCAGCATACACCTAACTTAGTGGTATAGTATCTGAACGGATCGATATCTGATCCGATCAGATCTATACTAGCGTCCCCAGCAGTTTAGGGTCACCAAAAACGCAGTGTTAGCGGGATCAGCCCAGATACCTGCTAGCACCTGCATTTTGCCCCTCGGCCCAGCTCCGCCCAGCCCAGCCCACCCAAGTGCATTATCGATTGATCACTGACACTTACAAAACACTAAGCACACATAACTGCAACGTTCGCAGAGTCAGGCCTGATCCCTGCGATCGCTAACAGTTTTTTGGTAGCATTTTGATACAGTCGCTGACAGTAGCTTTTTTGCTTGTGAGTCTCACTAGTGTACCCCTAAATTTAGAATCCAAAATGGCAAATCGAAGGTACACTAGTGAAGAGGCCTACACGTTTCTGAGCATGACATATAGTGAAGAGGAAGTCACTCATCTGTCAGATTTAGGCTCAGAATATGATCCTGTAAACGACAGCGGCTCCATGACAGATAGCTCTGACGACGGAGTTGTGGTTCCTGCCAAGGTCAGGCGTACCAGACCCCAAACTTCTTCTTCTGTCCTTGATGTGCAAGAACCACAGGGCTCTCGTATGGTGCAGAGCAGTACTAGCGCCGCTATTCCTTCTGGTGAACTGGCAAGCACCAGCGGCCTAGTACACCCTGGTCGTACATCCAGCACTGCAGTATCACGTGGTGACGTGGCGAGTCCCATAAGTGCAGTTCAACCTGGCAAGGTGGCAAGCACAAGTAGTGTCCCGCTGCCACCAAGAAAATGAACACAGGCCCATCGTGCCCATAGTGCCCTTCCTGCTGCATTCGCCAATCCTAATTGGGAAGCCACCACTTCTGCAGCGCCCGTACTTCCCCATTCACTGGCCAACCCGGAATTCAGGTGGAAACAGTTGATTTTACGCCACTTGATTTTTATTCACTGTTTTTCACCGAAGATCTCTATAGATCTACTGTGGACCTAAGCAATTTATACACTGGTCAACACATCGCCACTATTCCCCAGTCCTCCCTTGCCAGAGATTGGAGACCAATTACGGTCTCTGAATTTAAGCTCTTTCTGGGCCTTTCCCTCAACATGGGCATAACTAAAAAGAGTGAGTTGCGGTCATATTGATCCACTGACCCAATTCACCATATGCCCTTGTTCTCTGCCTCCATGACCAGGGCACAATACGAGCAGATCTTGCGGTTCATGCACTTCAACAACAATGAACTCTGTCGTCCTCGTGGAGACCCTGAATACGATCAACTCTACAAAATTCGGACCCTCGTAAACCACTTCAACCAACGTTTTGCAGACTCTGTTTACTCCCCATCAAGTTGTCTGCGTTGATGAGTCCCTGATTAAATTTTCTGGCCGCTTGTCATTCAAACAGTACCTTCCCAGCAAGCGTGCCAGATACGGGATCAAGATGTATAAGCTCTGTGACAGGGCCATATAGTTTTATGGTTTACGAGGTCAAAGATAGTCACGTAGAGCCAACAAACTGCCCTGACTACATAGGAAGCGCTGGCAAGATTGTGTGGGACTTGGAGTCACCCTTATTCGGAAAGGGGTACCATTTATATGTGGACAATTATTACACGAGCGTGCTACTTTTTAGTCACCTTTTTGATCATCAAATTGGAGCATGTGGCACCGTGCGACCTAATCGCTGGGGCTTTCCCCAGCGGCTTGTAGATTCCCGTCTTAGGCTGGGGGAGAGAGCCTGCTTGCGGTGTAATAATTTGCTCGCTATGAAGTGGAGGGACAATAAGAATGTTTTCGTTCTTACCTCCCTTCATGCAGACACGACGGTCCAAGTTACTACGGCGACTGGTGTTGTGGAGAAACCCCTCTGTGTCCACAAATATAACCAAAATATGGGAGGGGTGGACCTCAACGACCAGTTGTTGGAGCCGTACCTAGTTGCCCGTAAGGCCAGACGCTGGTCCAAAAAAAAGTGTCTGTATACTTATTTCAGTTGGCTTTGCTGAACGCTCATGTGCTATACAGAGCTTGAGGATAGACTGGATGCTTCCTTAAATTCCAGGAAGAGATCGTCAGAGCCCTTCTGTTTCCAGACGGTGCTCAACCTCACCTTCCCCAACCAAATGCAGTAAGCCAGCTGCATGAGAGGCATTTTCCTTATGTCCTCCCGAGTACCCCTACCCAACGAGCCCCCCAAAGAAAATGTTGTGTCTGCAGAAAGCGCGGATATAGGCGTGACACCCGGTATTATTGTCCCTCCTGTCCTGACAATCCTGGTCTATGCATTGGTGAATGTCTTGAGCGCTACCATACACTAGTTGAGTTTTAACGTAGGGTACAGCATTGCACAGGCTAGGACACACTTTTACAGGGTCTCCCAAGATGCCACTGCATTTTGAGAGACCCAAACCTGGAACCGGTTACAGTTATAAAAGTTACAGTTATAAAAAAAAGTGAAAAAAAAAATTACACAAAAAAATATAAAATAAAAAAACAAAAATAGTTGTCGTTTTATTGTTCTCTCTCTCTTTCTCTCTCTATTCTTCTGCTCTTTTTTTACTGTATTCTATTCTGCAATGTTTTATTGTTGTTATGTTTTATCATGTTTGCTTTTCAGGTATGTAATTTTTTTTATAGTTTACTGTGTTTTATTGTTAACCTTTTTTTGTTTTCAGGTACGCCATTCAGCTGCAGCGCGGATTTATTTATCTTGACAGTAACAGCGTTTGCTTCCACGATACATAAAGCCATGACTCCAGTGCTGTCGGAGGTGATTTCACCACCACTGTTACATACTTCAGCATATATGCCAAAGCGTGGGGGCAGCAGTAGGTGAAGAAGCGATTTGCTCCTACCTTTTGCGGGAGGATGCCCCCATGCTTCGGCATATATATATTTTAGGCACAGGTTGCGTTAAATGTTTTATTTTTTACTTTTTTTTTTTGTATTTACTTTGCAGGTATGGTAAGTCTTATGCCCCGTACACAAGGTCGGACTTTGTTCGGACATTCCGTCAACAAAATCCTAGAATTTTTTCCGATGGATGTTGGCTCAAACTTGTCTTGCATACACACGGCCACACAAAGTTGTCGGAAAATCCGATTTTTCCAAACGCGGTGACGTAAAACACGTACGTCGGGACTATAAACGGGGCAGTGGCCAATAGCTTTCATCTCTTTATTTATTCTGAGCATGTGTGGCACTTTGTCCGTCGGATTTGTGTACACACAATCAGAATTTCCGACAACGGATTTTGTTGTCGGAAAATTTTATATCTTGCTCTCAAACTTTGTGTGTCGGAAAATCCGATGGAAAATGTGTGATGGAGCCTACACACGGTCGGAATTTCCGACAACAAGGTCCTATCACACATTTTCCGTCGGAAAATCCGACCGTGTGTATGGGGCATCACTGTTATACTGTAACATTACTTTGTTTTATTGTTAACCATCATTTGCTTAGCAGGTACGCCATTCAGTTGCAGCGCAGATTTATTTATCTTGACAGCAACAGCGTTTGCTCCCACGATACATAAAGCCGTGACTCCAGCGCTGTCAGAGGTAATTTCACCACCACAGTTACATACTTCAGCATATATGCCGATGCGTGGGGGAAGCAGTGGGTGGAGGAGCGATTTGCTCCTACCTTTTGTGGGAGGATGCCCCCATGCTTCGGCATATATAAACGGTGCATATATGCCCATCATTAGAAGTGGGTGGATGAGGGGAGGCTGCATGAAAAAAAAGTTTACAATATATGCCCAACAAGGACCAGCAAGGTACTGGTATGTTGCTGAACTTTAAGTGGTTATACCAGAATGATGCCTGCAGGTTTAGGTATCATCTTGGTATCATTCTTTTCAGCCAGCGGTCGGCTTTCATGTAAAAGCAATCCTAGCAGCTAATTAGTCTCTAGACTGCTTTTACAAGCAGTGGGAGGGAATGCCCCCCCTCCCACCATCTTCCATGTTTTTCTCTGGCTCTCCTGTTCCAACAGGGAACCTGAGAATGCAGCTGTTGATTCGGCCAGCTGACCACAGAGCTGATCAGAGACCAGAATGGTTCCAATCATCTCTATGGCCTAAGAAACCTGAAGCTATGAGCATTTTATGACTTAGATTTCGCCGGATGTAAACAGCGCCATTGGGAAATTGGGAAAGAATTTTATCACACTGATCTTGGTGTGGTCAGATGCTTTGAGGGCAGAGGAGAGATCTAGGGTCCAATAGACCCCAATTATTTCAAAAAAAGAGTACCCGTCACTACCTATTGCTACCATAGGGGATATTTACATTCCCTGAGATAACAATAAAAATGCTAAAAAAAAAAAAAATGAAAGGAACAGTTTAAAAATAAGATAAAAAAGCAAAAAAAAAAAATAAGAAAGAAAAAAAAAAAGCACCCCTGTCCTTCCCCGCTCTCGCGCAAAGGCGAACGCAAGCGTCGGTCTGGCATCACATGTAAACAGCAATTGCATCATGCATGTGAGGTATCACTGCGATGGTCAGATCGAGGGCAGTAATTTTAGCAGTAGACCTCCTCTGTAAATCTAAAGTGGTAACCTGTAAAGGCTTTTAAAGGCTTTTAAAAATGTTTTTATTTTGTCGCCACTGCACGTTTGTGCGCAATTTTAAAGCATGTCTTGTTTGGTATCTATGTACTCGGCCTAAGATCATCTTTTTTATTTCATCAAACATTTGGGAAATATAGTGTGTTTTAGTGCATTAAAATGTAAAAAAAGTGTGTTTTTTCCCAAAAAATACGTTTGAAAATGCATAAATACTGCGTGAAAAAAAAATGAAACGCCCACCATTTTAATCTGTAGGGCCTTTGCTTTAAAAAATATATATAATGTTTGGGGGTTCAAAGTAATTTTCTTGCAAAAAAAAATAATTTTTTCATGTAAACAAAAAGTGTCAGAAAGGGCTTTGTCTTCAATTGGTTCGAAGAGTGGGTGATGTGTGACGTAAGCTTTTAAATGTTGTGCATAAAATGCCAGGACAGTTCAAACCCCCCCAAATGACCCCATTTTGGAAAGTAGACACCGCAAGCTATTTGCTGAGAGGCATGTCGAGTCCGCGGAATATTTATATTGTGACACAAGTTGCAGGAAAAAGAAAATTTTTTTTTTTCTGCACAAAGTTGTCACTAAATGATATATTGCTCAAACATGCCATGGGAATATGTGAAATTACACCCCAAAATACATTCTGTTGCTTTTCCTGAGTTTGGGGATACCACATGTGAGACTTTTTGGGAGCCTAGCTGCGTACGGGACCCCGAAAACCAATCACTGCCTTCAGGCTTTCTAAGGCACACCCCCCCAAATGACCCAATTTTGGAAAGTAGACACCCTAAGCTATTTGCTGAGAGGTATGGCGAGTATTTTGCAGACCTCACTTTTTGTCACAAAGTTTTGAAAATTGAAAAAAGAAAAAAAAAAAATTTTTCTTGCCTTTCTTCCTTTTTGAAAACAAATGAGAGCTGCAAAATACTCACCATGCCTCTCAGCAAATAGCTTGGGGTGTCTACTTTCCAAAATAGGGTCATTTGGGGGGGTTTGTGCCATCTTGGCATTTTATGGCCTTCAAAACTGTGCTAGGTAGTGAGGAGTGAAATCAAAAATTTACGCCCTTAGAAATCCTGAAGACGGTGCTTGGTTTTCGAAGCCCCGTACGTGGCTAGGCTCCCAAAAAGTCCCACACATGTGGTATCCCCGTACTCAGGAGAAGCAGAAGAATGTATTTTGGGGTGTAGTTCCACATATATTGCTCAAACATGCCATGAGCATATCATTTAGTGACAACTTTGTGCAAGAAAAGAAAAAAAAAAAAAAGTTTGTCATTTTCCCGCAACTCTTGTCAAAATATAAAATATTCCATGGACTCAATATGCCTCTCAGCAAATAGATTGGGTTGTCTACTTTCCAAAACGGGGTCATTTGGGGGGTTTTGTGCCATCTTGGCACTTTATGGCCTTCAAAACTGTGATAGGTAGTGAGGAGTGAAATCAAAAATTTACGCCCTTAGAAATCCTGAAGGCGGTGCTTGGCTTTCGGGACCCCGTACGCGGCTAGGCTCCCAAAAAGTCCCACACATGTGGTATCCCCGTACTCAGGAGAAGCAGCAGAATGTATTTTGGGGTGTAATTCCACATATGCCCATGGCATGTTTGAGCAATATATCATTTAGTGACAACTTTTTGTAAAAAAAAAAATTATTTTTATTTTTTTATCATTATTCAATCAGTTGGGAAAAAAATGTAATATTTAATGGGCTTAACATGCCTCTCAGCAATTTCCTTGGGGTGTCTACTTTCCAAAATGGGGTCATTTGGGGGGGTTTGTACTGCCCTGCCATTTTAGCACCTCAAGAAATGAGATAGGCAGTCATAAACTAAAAGATGTGTAAATTCCAGAAAATGTACCCTAATTTGTAGACGCTATAACTTTTGTGCAAACCAATAAATATACGCATATTAACATTTTTTTTTTTTACCAAGGACATGTGGCTGAATACATTTTAGCCTAAATGTATGACTAAAATTGAGTTTATTTGATTTTTTTATAACAAAAAGTTGAAAATATCATTTTTTTTTCAAAATTTTCGATCTTCTTCCATTTATAGCGCAAAAAATAAAAACCGCAGAGGTGATCAAATACCATCAAAAGAAAGCCCTATTTGTGGGAAGAAAAGGACGCAAATTTCGTTTGGGTACAGCATTGCATGACCGCGCAATTAGCAGTTAAAGCGACGCAGTGCCAAATTGTAAAAAGTGCTCTGGTAAGGAAGGGGGTAAATCCTTCCGGGCTGAAGTGGTTAAGCTTTTAGACCATAGGATACTAGCAACCCTTAAATTAGGTACTGATACTGTGCACGCATTCTGCACATTCACACGCATTCTTGCATCTGTGCTCCTGAATTAGAACTACATCAACAGCCAGGCAGAAGGGGAGGGGTTGGGAAAGAAAACCAGCAACATTTCTCTCCTGATAGAATATGTCAACTGTGGACTGATAACCCTATAGGGATTCCCCAGACATACTAACCTAACCTAAGTAGCAGGTCCTGTGTAATCTGGAACACAGATGAGTAGTCACTGCTGGCTGCAGGGCTATTGCAGAGAGAATACCAGCATAGATAATGAACTGGGAATCTGAGCTGTTTGGTCATATGGAGAGCTTTCTGCTTCTTTCTGAATCTATGAATAGCTGTAGATAACTGGAGAAACTTCCAGAAGTTCAGATCTGTCACAGAGAGAATACCAGTATAAACTGGGAAACCTGTGCTCATTGGCTTACTGGGGAGATTTCAAGGATTTGAAATATTCATTATGAATCTACCAGGGCTCACTGGCTGACCGGAGAGTCTTCCAAGAATAGCATTTTAAGTACAAATCCACAAGTACCTGTTGACAGTAAAAAAAAAAAAAGTCAAATGAACAAACAGCAGAGCTGAAGAAGACACAGTCACGCTCCTCTGGAGACTTTTTGGCCAGTTCTGCAAGCAGAAGAATACCCAAAAGTAACAGTCTGAGACAACTTCCACAGAGGGTGGATCCACCTACTCAGTAGGGAATCTGTCTGCTGATTTCTGAGCAGGCAGATGGCTGGTCCATGTCCACTCCGCTTATGTAAAATCGACACAGACAGACACAGTACGCTTTCCTCTATGGGCGGTCGGGTTGACTGACTGTCCATTTACACCCGACTGGCATATGTTCTGAACTGCTAGATGGATGAGGAACTAATCCCCATCCATCTGTTTTTAGCTGATCAGATTGGATGTCCATTTACACCTGCAGCTCCATAGAGGAAAATGGAAGTTCCGATCATGTCCACCTGAAGCTCACAGGCAGACCCGATCGGTCCACTCATGTGAAAGGGGCCTTAGAATTCCTTTGTCCCTCAATGCACAAGAAAGAAAGTAGCATTGGTGTTCATTTTTTGCCAGTTGTAAACAACTATATGTTAATATGAACTGATAGATTAGTCAGGTCAAACTAATTAGAAGCACTGTTTTTAAAATGTTTTAGTCCTATAAGCTTCAAAAAGGTTCTCTACAATCCTTTAACTACTTCCCAGACTTCCAGTTCTGGAAGGGCACCCATGGACTACCTACTAGAACCTCGCCTCCTGTGCAATCATCCAGCGTGCTCTGTGACCGCTGTGTTCTTCAGACACAGCTGATCACAGAATGTGGTAAATAACCAATCACAGCGGCTCTTTACCATGTGATCAGCTGTGTCCAATCACAGCTGATCACATGTAAACAGACTCGGCGGTTGTTGGCGGTCTTTTCCTCACTCGCTGTGTCTGTGTGCAGAAAGTATTGCTGTTAAAGTGGTTTTAAGCCCTTACAGACCACTTTTACCTACAGGTAAGCCTAGAGCTTACTTATAGGTACAGAAAATATCTCCTAAACATGCACGGTTTAGGAGATATTTACTATATACACTTGTGTCGCCATCATCGGCGCATACGCACTATAGAAAGGGCGCACTCATTTCTATCGGGTCCGTGCCACAACCGTCCACTCTCGCGCACATGTGTGGGAGTGACATCATGCAACTCCTTCCATTCACAGTGCCAGAGTCCGCGGCCCCGGAAGGAAGAGGGGTGAAGATGGATGCTTCCTCCAGCGGGGACACTGCAGGCTTTGTTTGCAGGTAAGTGGCACATAATGGGCTAGTGTGGTTTATTAGAACGAGCCAGGAGAAACTACAAATTGATAAAACAAACATCAATCAGTACAATATTGCATATAATAAAAAAACAATGCTATAACACAGAATGGGATAACAAAAACATACTTTTTAAGCTTGCTAAGAGGTGATAGTGAGAGATTGGCGAAACAGTCCTACTGCCTTGCTGAAGATTCTTAAAATGGTGGCTGACTCACTTCCTCTAGAAAAATCTCCCAGAATGCACTGGTTCCAAACAACTTTAATAACACCTTCTAGGGGAATACAATATGTAACGATTCAAAACAGCAAGCTATACCAGAAAGGGAACAGTAGGTGGCGCCTGCGCTCTGTATATAACTATCTTGGTATACATCAAGAAAACCAACATGTTATTTCAAGCACACAATTAGTATATTGAATAGAAGCCCTGTGGGCAGAACACTCCCCGTCTCACCTCATGTCACTAACAGTCTTCTGCAGAAAGCACAGAACAAGTTCAGCCACTGGTCTTAAGAATGTTTTGGCTTCATTCTGCTGGAAGATCTTGACTTCAACTTTATGGACACGCTTGTCCTCACTTGGCAGTACTCTAGTGACCAGACCTAAAGGCCACTCATTCCTTTGTATCTGGCAATCTCTCATGGGCACAACGTCACCAGGTTTAAGATTAGGTTTTTCAATGTGCCGTTTTCACCTTGGTTGAAGAGTTTTCACAAAACTCTCCAGCTGGAGGACCAACCAGGCCAATGATTTGAATGAGTAACAAAGCATTTGAATGAGTAACAAAGCAGGTGTGGGAATCACTGGATCCTCAGAGTCACTTGAACTTGATGTCAAAGGTCTGGCAATAATGATGACTGTGACCTCTGCCATAAAGGTCACTACGCATTCATGGGTAAGCCCTGCAGTTCCTACTTGCAAAAAGATGGAGTTCAGAATTCTGCAGGCTATGCTTATCATCCTTTCCCAAACACCCATGTGAGAAGAGTAAGGTGGGTTGAAAGTCCACGTGCAGCCTTGTTTACACAAGTATCTTTCTACACTGAGAGTGTCCAAGTTGGAAGGAATTTGCAGTTGCTTTGCTGCTCCTACAAACTTAGAATCTCTGTCAGAGCAAATGAGTTTCACTGGTCCTCCGATTGCAATGAAGCGTCTAATGCCTCGTACACACGATCGCACATTCCGACAACAAAATCCATGGATTTTTTCCGACGGACTCAAACTTGTCTTGCATACACAGGGTCACACAAAGTTGTTCAGAAATTCCGAGCGTCAAGAACAGTGACGTACAACACGTACAATGGCAGTAGAAAGAGGAAGTTCAATACCAAGTGCTCCTTCCGCTAATCTCGTGTTAGTAGAAGTTTGGTGACAGACAATTCGAGCTTTTCCGATCGTTACTGCTCTTCAGTTTGTGCTTGTGTGTTTGTATTTCTATTACATATTTGTTTTTCAGTGCGTTCTTGTCCGCCCGTTTCAGATTTTCAGCTCCGGCCTTTCTGTTTTTCAATGCTTTTTGTTAGTTCGTTCTGACCAGCCTACCGTTTTGAAGCCATGAGGACCCTCACCCCAGACCAGAGAGTTTATAACTACCGTCTGGCCAGAGCCAGAAGAGTGGTGGAGAACGTTTTCGGGATAATGGCCAGCCAGTTACGCCTATTCCTTACGCCAATCAACATGGCGGAATATAAACCTAACCATATAATCCTTACATGCTGCATTCTACACAACTATTTAAGTAGAAATTCAATTAACTATGTGGCCTCAGTTGGGCCTGAGGCCGGACTTCAAGAAGAAACCCTGACGGCGCTTGAAGCTGGCCGTCCTGGCTTGCCCCCCCAAAGCGCCCGCGAAGTAAGACAGAAGT
The DNA here is from genome assembly GCF_042186555.1 of Aquarana catesbeiana. Lineage (NCBI taxonomy): Eukaryota > Metazoa > Chordata > Amphibia > Anura > Ranidae > Aquarana > Aquarana catesbeiana. Next base: position 93,069,715 of record NC_133326.1, on the reverse strand, counting down.
ATGTTGAGTACTTTGCAGGTAGGGGGGCCAGTGATATGGCAAAAAATGTTTAAGAAAAAATTTATCAACATTTTTTTAACTTAAACTGAAAGAAGATTTCCTTTGATTTACTGCCTGGATTTCTTTTAGCTGTATCCTAGGTTCTCCAATGGGCTTTTATTTTTGGCCATTTTCTTCAATAGTGCAAATGGAATTTATTTGATCCATGAGGTGGCAATCTCTTCTTCAGCTAACTATTATGTTGTGGGTCTGCTACACACACCTTGTTTTTGTTGTTAATGTATGTAATGCATTACTAACAAAAATATTCATCATTTTCAGCACCATGAAAGAATTTTGTGGAGTCATGAAAATGGTGTAATTGTGGCAAATTAGAAAGCACTGTGGGAGTTATTTACTAAAGGCAAATACACTTTGCACTCCAACACTTAAAAGTGCACATGAAACTGCACTGAAAGTGCACTTGTAGTGCAAAGTTTATTTGCCTTTAGTAAATAACCCCCATTGTCACTGTAAACACCAACTTACTACAAAAATTGCTATTGAGCATTGAAAGAAAAAGCCACACATTGTTGAGTAGAAAACATTTTACTCAAAGCACATTCACATGTGCGTTAGAAAATGTTTTTTGAACAAACCAACAACTTTGGTGTATATTTTTTTGGTTTCACGTTGTAAAGGTCCTTTTTTGGTTAAACAGGCATGTTTTAAAGCGTAACATGCACAACTCAGGAACTTACAAAGTTCAACTTTGATAAAGTGAATATCAGACATTAGTATGTCCAAACTGTGTTGATATTGCCTTAATCAAATGGGGTGATGTCACCCCTGTAAAAGCCACATTTTGAAGATGCACACAAATTGAGATTCAAACTGGGGATTTCCCTCCTGATCCCATGCTTAATGTCAACATGTGCTAGCTCCCATCATGGGGGATCAATGGACGTGTTTCGGGGGTGCAACCCTTTCCTCTCACCTAATTGAGTTTGGAGGAAGGGGTTGCACCCAAAAACATGTACATTGATATCCCATGATGGGAGATAGCACATGCTGACACACTGTGTGCATCTTCAAAATTTGGATTTTCAAAAAATTTACAACTTTTTTTTACATTCAAAAATACACAATAAAACGGTACAATTTTGTTATTTTTTATATTCTGCCTAAAATATCAATGATGTTCTTAATTTTTTGTTGAACATCATTGATGTTTTCTTTATGTTTTCTAAATCACATTTGCACCCCATTATCTCCCCAATGACGATCTGGGCACTTTCACTTGTGAAATGAGATTCTTCTTCCACAACATCCACATCACCTAAAATAAAAAAAATACCATGTATTATAAATATGCAGGCATACATCTATTACTACATCTATTACCTGAAGCTCTGGTCTCAAACACTCACCTGTTGTGGTCACAATTTTGCCCAATTCATAAACCTCTCCTTCCTCATCCTCTGCTTGTGTTTTGGTGACTTCCCCTTCTTTAGGAGGTGGGGGGTTCCTGGTGTCCTCAGATGTCCCGAGTCTTTTCTCCCCTATGTGACTATAAAAAAGGTATACTTAGCACACATATATTTGAGGCCAGAAATAGGAATATGAAACATTGCTTGGAAGTGTCATACAATTGTCTGTTTTGGCAGAGTTTCAAGCAGAAGAACATTTTATTTCCTTTGTCAAGCTGGAATACTTCCCTTTTTTGTTAAAATATCACACATGGAGACACCCCTAGTATCCACTGGAGCACCTGTGTGGAACACCCTAAAAAGTTTGTTCTACACTAGTATCCCTGCCTCCAGATGTGAAAACAGCTGCTGAGTGTCCTCTCCTTACACTGAATTAAGTTTACATTTCAGTCTAGTTACAAACTCACCTAGACAGCAAACTTATTTTAATACAAATAGGCCTGAACAAATGTAGTTAACCTGTATCTGTCAAAAACATCTTATAAGTGGGCGAATGAACGATGTTTCCTACGACCGATTACTGTGCCAACGAACATGAAAGTAGCCATTTTAAAACGTTCCAACAGTAAAAAAAAAAGCACATAGGGCAGCACGAACGTTAAGAAGAATAGGTACACAGGACAAAATACTTACTTTTTTACAGCACTCTTGAATCTTCTGTACTGATCGTGCTCCCTCAATTTCAGGTCTGACCAGTGTTTCCTCAGTTGATCCTTGGATCGCCATACCCCAAAATTCCTGTGCAGACTCTTCACAACTTTAGGCATGATCTTGGCCTTTCCCACATTTGGGTTTGGGTAAGGTCCATGCTTCCCGTCATTGTCGGACCTCTTCAAGATGTCCACCATCTCCACCATCTCTATAAAGGACATATTTGAAGCCTTTAATCTCCACCGGGATCGTGAGGTTTGAGGCTCCGGCCTGTCTTCATTGCTGCTCTCCTCTACATGCACATGTTGTCTCTCCGCCACTGCACCGAAAGGCAAGGGGTGGGGAATAGACTACAAACAACGTCAGGGGCAGGCGGAGGTTCACGCATGTGCAGTGTATATAAAGCGTAACACGCATGCGTCGTACGTACAACCTGTGAGTGGAGGATGAAGTACCGGAAGCGGCAATCGTTATAAGGAAGGTACAATTTTAAGTTGGTGCATCAGTGGCCTATACTGCTTATAGATTGAGGCCTATATTGGGTAAAGATTAGGAGAGTTTTGCCTGACATTAGGGTTTGTCTTGTGTTGTGTCTTGCAGAGAAAATTGATCTATTCAACAATGAGGACTTTATCCCCATATTCATTGATATGTACAGGGAGCTGCCCTGTCTGTGGCAGGTAAACCACCCCTATTATAATAAAACAAAGAGGAAGGTAGCGCTGGATCAATTGCTGGAATTTGTGAAGCCGGCACGGCAGACATCCCCTATTTGAAGGCCCTAATTGGTGGCATGATGAGTACTTATAATAGGGAGCGCAAGAAGGTCCAGTATTCCCTGAGATCAGGAGCTGCAGCAGATGACATTTATGTCCCCAGGCTGTGGTACTATGACAGACTGCATTTTCTGGTAGGCCAGACTGAACCCAAGCCAGCACTCTCCAAACTTCCTTCAAGGCTTCCTTCACCCCCAGCTGAGGCTTCCGACGACCAACCTGGGACTTTCAGGCAGAAACATGTGCAGGAGCTCAGCTTGAGTCAGGTATAGCATTCTTCTAAATATTTCTGTTTGTCAAATTAATGATGTTAAATATATGTTAGATTTGATTGGCCTAATACATGTTAGTTTTGATTGGCCTATTTCTGAAGGCTACTGCGGCCCTCAGAAACCCCCCCGGTGTTCAAGAGGACTATGCCTACATGACAGCCTGCAAAATGCTGGAAATGGAAGAGGGCCAACGCCTCTTATGTGAGGAAGTGATGTTACAAGCCCTAAAGAAAGGGTTAAGGGGCAAACCCACAAGCCAAAGCCACATTTGTGAGTTCAACCATGGTCCTCCTCCTCCTCCAGGTCCTCCTCCTCCACCTCCTGCCACAACTCCAACACCAGAGCCACAGCCTGGAAGGAAGCATGTAAGGAAGACAAGAATAGTGATGGCCTGGGTTCAGTCTAGTCTGGCTAAAGATGCAGGCTGTTGTATGACCACAGCCTAGGGACATAGATGTCATCTGCTGCTGTTCATGAGCTCTTGGACTCCTGGACCAGATTGTGCTCACTATTATAAGGACTCCACAGGCCACCAATTTTGACTGTAAAATAATTGATGTCTGCCCTGGGGTACAAAGGCTTTGCAAATATCTCCAGTTTTTCCAGTGTTAGCTTCCTTGTTATTTTGTTATGACCCAGAATAAATGGCTATTTATTTTTCACAAATACTTGCCTATGTATTTTACTTCAAAAAGGACAGTTTATGAATAGGCAGGTACATTTCATAAATACAATGTCAAATTACCAAGGGACACCAACCAACCTCCTTGATGTAAAAAAATACAAGATAATGATAGGGAAAGCCCAGAACTTAAGGACTTTCAATAACGTTGACTGCTGAAGCCAAATTATAGATGATGTATTTAATATACAAGCCTATAGTTTTAGCTATAGGCAGGGAGAACAATACAGTAAGTACATGGTGACATTCAATATGTTCTGAAATGGCTGAGAGCCTCAGTACAATTTATACATTCTACAGGGGGTGGCACCTTGAATAGGACTCTTTTGAAGTACCATTCAACTCTTTGGTGATAATCATTGATATACAAAATGGTAATTTCACATATACATGTCACTTCCCAAGTTCTGTGAGAAAGCCAGAACTTTCACAGCTAGATAGAACTTTTCACAGCTGAAGGTGTGAATGGCATTTGATCACCGAAACAGCTGTTAACTCATATGACTTCTAAACATTTGTAAAAAGTACCTCTGCTTAATCAGAATACATGTTTTGATAATCATAACTAAATGTTTGATAAATAAATAGTTATTCCATTTACCCTATCAATAATAATGGTGTTGTGGTAACTTGACACACAAAACGTGAAATAATATTATGGAGAGCACAAGAAAAATAAAAAATGCAGATCTTGAGAAAAACAAAAAAACAAAAAACAAAAAAAAAAAAAAACATTATTATGGAGATGTGACAAAAAAAATATTATTCATCAGATCACGAGAAATAATAAAGAAATCAGTTTGTCAGAACTCTGTGTGAATATGAGCAGCAAAACAACTTCATTCTTCTAGCATTCTAAAGAAGAAGAGAATGCACTGCATTAAACTATTTTAAAAATTGCAGAGTGACGAATGTGCTATCTCCATTATGAACGGTAGTTTTACCAGACTGAGCGCTTCCATCTTGTAATTTATTCTGAGCATGCATGGCACTTTGTGCGTCGGAATTGTGTACACACGATCGGAATTTACGTGAATGGATTTTGTTGTCACAAAATTTGAGAACCAGATCTCAAATTTTGTGCAATGGAAATTTCCGATGGAAACTATCCGATGGAGCCTACACACGGTCGGAATTTCAAACATTTTCCGTCGGAAAATCCAAACGTGTGTACGAGGCATGAGAGTATTAATGAAACTTGAGGTGTCCATTGATTCTATCAACTTAATATGGACAGCACGGATAGACAAGCAGGTGAATGTGACTGCCCAGCGTTTACTGTTTGAATGTTCCACTTTGGTGTACCGGGTGGTGACAGACCAGGGACCAAAAACATCAAGTCCAACATTAGTGAAAGGCGGATCCATGCTAAGTCTGTCAGATGGCAAATTGGCCATATTTTGTGTATGTAACATTCCACGAAGTTTACGGCAGATAACACACTTGAAAAGAAGCCTGCTCACACATCTTTTAGCTCCAACTAATCCACAGTCCAGCAGCTCATAAAGCTCCTTCAGTAAACAGTAGGCCCTGGTGTTTTGTTTGGTCATGATAATGTTGAATGATTAAGTAGGCAACATGTGACCTGGAATCACTAAAGGATGTTTCTCTGAAAACTCTAACTTGCCTTCTTTTAAACGGCCTCCTACTCTCAACAGGCCATTTAAATCAAGGATTGGATTAAGCTTCCTTAAAAAAACTGTCTTTAGGAATAGTTTTCTGGTTGGCAATGCAGTTAATTTCTTTGGCGAAGACTTCTCTCTGTACAGCTGAGATTATACTGTTTTTTAGATTGTTCTAGGTCAGCTACTATGTAGAACTTTTTACAGTGGTGCCAACCTCTGCAGTTCTCATGAGTTAGTTAATCATTTTTGTAGGACTGAGCTATGTGGATTAAGCAAGTGACGGCTCAAACAAGTGATATCCAGGTAGAGAACCTGCTAAAACGGTGGGTTTTAAACTGGTTGAGAAAAGTTGTTGTAACTGAGGTAGAAACTTGAAGGCAGATTTCCTGATCCTTGTCTACATCTATTAAATCAAATGTGGCAAAGTCATTAGTGTTGCAGTCTAGATTGTGCAGAAAGGTACAACAGATCTGGTTGCCAAGTCTACAGAATTGTAGTCTGTTGGCACAAAATGTCATTGTTCTGGCTCCTTAGGGGGATAGACTCCAAATATAGGCAAGTACCAACATTCCTCTAAGTCTTTTGAGGTTTGGGGCTATCTCTGCATGATCATTCTTGAATATTTTCTCCATGAAGGAAAATAAGTGTTCTCTCATCTCTGGCTTTCTTTGAAGATTGAGTCTTAGGGAAGTGAAGCGTTTATATACTTGCTCCCTGTTGTTAGGCAAATGTTGTCTTTTGTAGCCTGAAGGGAAGAGGGGCAACCCAGCTGTTAGACTCATCTTTCTCTATGTTCTTTTCCATAACTTCCAGGAAGAGCCTATCCTCAATGGACATTTCTACCTGATTGTCCTCCTTTGCTCTTTTGAGCACTGTGCATCCTAAGTTGTCTTGGTCACCATCATAGGTATTGCTGTCACAGAGGGGACTTATGAAAGGAAGAGGTACAGGGTTGGTGTGTGGTAGCTCCTTTATGAGGATGTGATTTTGACAGGGCTAGAAAAAAGGACGACCATTCTCTAGTGTACTAGTGAGAAAGTTATTGACAGATGTCGGTTTGTGTGCTCTTCCCAGGAAAACATCATCTATGTATGTCTGCAAAGTTCTCAAACTCTCTAAAGGATGGAAAAGGTAGATTGTGTTTTCCATTTGTAGTTACAGCCATGAGTGATCCATCGTTCATGTAACTCATAAGGAAGTTTTTGTGCTAAGGAGTCAAGAAAAGAAAGGCCAGGTAAGTCTTCTTCTGCTTTAGCAAGTTGTAACTCCATACGCAGGTCACTGAATTCTCTGAGTCTCTGGTAACCCCTACTAGGTATTTTTGGGAAGTCCTCTATGCTTTTAAATAGTGTACTCTCTATAGAATCTGGTTAGCCATAATAACATCTATCCTATGCCTATTTCAGGGTGGTTTATATTAATGTCTCCGATTCTCTCGGCATGCTCAGCATAATTGTTGCCAAGCCACATTACAAGTAGATCTATATGTTCCCTGCAGGATATATCTAGACCTTTGAAGGCTCTCTGAAAGGAAGATCACCATGCTCTGTAATGCTGGGGGCAATCACTGAATTTGACAAGTCCTTGGGTAACTTTTTTTTTGCAAGGAACCTAGCAAGGTCTACAGTGGCCTGATTAGCATTGGAGTAGGCTGCTGGAGTACCGTGGTGTGGTGTATAGGCATACCTGGCAGAAGTCTCTTCTTTAGGCAGGCTGGGTTCATACTTGCATTAGGTTGCCGGCTTGTACCAGCTTGTTTCATATTCCCTTGGAGTGAAAGCAGGTGTTTGATACTTGTATGAAGGCTGAGTACCTTGCTGAGTAGAAGGTTTGGTTGGAGCTGTTTAACCTGTATCTTGGTTGGATTTTTCTTGCTTGTAACACTGGGGTTAAAGGTCAACCTCCTGCTGCTTCGCTTGATGTGACTCACTGACATCATATTTGATTTCTTGCTGTGGAGTACTGCTTGGGTTAGAGTGCTGGTAGACATAATCTGACGTGCGCTGCATGGAATCTTGGTGGTCCTCCTCTGGACCCAGTATGCTGCTACCTACTCTTGACTCACCGCAGGCAGCTGCTTCTAATGTTTCTCCTTCTTCAATGGCGGCAGCAGTGTCTTGGTCCATTGCCAGCCTCTCCATGTTAGCTTCTAGAATAGCCTGCTGCATTTTCAGAGATGCCTCTTGCTGAGCTAGTTCAGCCTCCAGGCGTACCTTTTAATGTTCTCTCTCCTGCTCCATGCATACTCTCTCCTGCTTCATGTGTACTCTCTCCTGCCCCATGTGTAATCTCTGATGCTCTCTCCTGCTCCATGCATACTCTCTCCTGCTCCTGCCTCATCTTTTCTGCATCAAGGTGTGCATTTTCTCTTTTCATCCGCAACTCTTGGTCTGCAAATGTGACCCTGGCCCTCGCTGCTTTGGCTTTCAAATGGGCGATTGCTGCCACATTTGTGACAGATGACTTGGATGAGCTTGCTTGCGATCATGTTTTGTAAGAAGATGCTTGACTGTGAGACATGGCTGTGTTGGAGAAGCTGTCCTGCTGTGTAGAGACTGCTGTTGTGTTGCGTGCAGTGAGGCTGTGTGACAGAGCGCGTCTGTGTAGCCTGGCTGCTTGCTTTACCTGCTGAAGGCCTGTTTCATCTAAGGCATCTGACTGTATGGACACTGTGTAGCCCCAGTCTTCAGAATTAAGCTTATTTTCACTTCAGATGTCAGTAAAAATTTCACTGTTCTGTCTGTAGGACAGAGAGCTAAACCTTTCCGCTCCATAAACTTCGATACCATATTCCTTTGACGTTACATTTATTAGAATGAGCCAGGTGAAACTACAAATTGATAAAACAAACATCAATCAGTACAATATTGCATGTAGTAAAGAAACAATGCTCTATAACACAGAATGGGATAACAAAAACATACTTTTTAAGCTCACTAAGAGGTGATGGCAAGAGATTGGAGAAATAGCCTTACTGCCTTGCTGAAGATTCTTAAAATGGTGGCTGACTCACTTCCTCTAGGGAAATCTCCCAGAATGCACTGGTTCCTAACAACTTTATTAACACATTCTAGGAGAATACAATATGTAACTATGCAAAACAGCAAGCTATATCAGAAAGGGAACAGTAGGTGGCGCCTGCACACTGTATATAACTATCTTGGTATACATCAAGAAAACCAACATGTTATTTCAAGCACATAAACAAGTAAATTGAATAGAAACCTGATGGGCAGAACAATCAGTGCCGCCTCCTCAGTGCCTCCTCATCAGTGGCGTCACATTAGTGCTGCCTCTGCAGTGCCCATCAGTGCAGCCTCCTCAGTGCCTCCTCATCAGTGCTTCCTCATCAGTGGCGTCACATTAGTGCTGCCTCTGCAGTGCCCACCAGTGCCATCTCATCAATGCCCATCAGTGCAACCTATCAGTGTGCATCAGTGAGGGAGAAAAAATTGTTATTTTCAAAATTTTATAACAGAAACTAAAACTTTTTTTAGCAAAAAATAAAAAACACAGTGGTGATTAATTATCACTAAAAGAAAGTTCTATCTGCCACAAAAAAAGATACAATTTTTATTTGGGTACAGAGTTGAATGACCGTGCAATTGTCATTCAAAGTGCGACAGTGCTGAAAGCGGAAAATTGGCCTGGGCAGGAAGGGGGTTAAAGTACTTAGTACTGAAGTGTTTAATCGGGCTCAGGTGATAATTTTTTTTTTAATATTCTGTCTATATACTGTATTGCAGTTCAGTTCAAGTTGATACCAAATTTGATTGTAACACTCAAGTTTCTTAACTGAGCATCCAACTCTATTTTTAATATGTCATTAATCATGCAATTCAAAAATTGCCACACATGCCATATTGTAATTTATTGCTGTTAAAAATAACCTTTCCTTTTCAGTCTGCGGCTCTGTGATCTTCTGTAAAATTCAATGCAATATGGCAACTAGGGGGGTCTTCTGTATAAAGTTAGTATACAGGGATTCCCTGGAAATGCAATTTCCTTCTTGCATGATTGGATCATTGATTTTCTTAGACATCTGCTACAAGTCAGATTTTAGGCATCCTCTGCAACAAAAAATTCTGGTGAGATACTATCCCTTTAGAAGTGATTAACTCTTTGATAGTATCTCGCCAGAATAAATGTGTATTATAACCAATACCGGATTCATTGTCTGCTTACCCCCAACTTTCCTCATTGGAACACTGTAAGTGCATCAGCTAATTAATAATGAAAAAGTCACTTCCATTCAGATTAACACTAAACATTGACAAACAAACATATATTTTTCAGAGTGGAAAAAAGTAGGAATCTGCAACAAAGTTTGTTAAAATTCTTGCAATGAGGGGGGCGGAGCCGGCAGCCAGAGCTCATGGACGTGAGAGGAGAGCTCTGACACACCGGGTGATCTCAGCGGCTCACAGCGCACCAAAAACAGCAACAAAGCACATAATTTAAGAGAGGAGAGCGAGGGGCACACAGCGGGCACGATGTTTAAGCGTAAGGAGAGAGAGGCACCCCGAAAATTAACAGAATTCTTCCGCCCTTCTGAGGGCCAAAAAATCCAAGATGGCGCCGGTGCCGGGAGCCGTTCGTCCAGCTCCACAGCACAGTCACACAGCAATCCGACGCCATCCTCGGGTGAGTCACATTTAAATGACAATCCCTTGTCATCCTCCCCATTCTGCAGCCCTGTTAAACAAAAAAGGAGGCTTGGGGAAGGAGGGGAAAATGAGAATGAGGCAGGAGCAGCAGGGAATGAAAGGGATGAATCATCCACACAGGCAGAGCAGCTAGATGCATTCCCCACCTCAGGTCAACCTATTATTGACACCACAATGAAGGAGATGCTGCAGACACTGAGAGGAGCTCTTCAATCTGATATGGCAGTGTTTATGAGCAACACAAAAAGGGAAATCTCAGCTGTCAGCAACAGAGTGGAATATGTAGAGAATAAAATGGAGGAGTTCACTCTAACACACAATGAACTGGTAGATGCCCACTTTGAGGTGGAAGATGAAATCAGGGCTATGCGCCTCAAAATGGAGGATATGGAAGATCGGGCCAGACGGAACAATATCAAATTTAGGGGGATCCCTGAGACGGTCAAACCCGCAGAGATCACTACCTACCTGCAAAAGCTCATGATGACTGTCCTCCCTTCTCTAAGCCCAGCAGACATCACTATTGACAGGGCACACAGACTGCCAAAACCATCCTTCCTACCTGAACAAATACCTAGGGATGTGATAGCAAGAATTCATTTCTACCACATCAAGGACCAACTCATGCGATTTGCAAGACAGCATCCCTCTCTTCCTGACCCTTATGCTGGTATCGCACTCTATGCAGACCTGTCGCAAGCCACCCTGTCAGCCAGGCACAACTTAGTACCTATCACTAAGATTTTGCGCAACAATAAGATCCTCTACAAATGGGGTTTCCCTGCAAAACTTCTGGTTGAAATGAACAATGAATCTCATGCGATAACATCGCTTGAAAAGGGCCTTGACCTCCTCCGAAAATGGCGCCTACTCCCAGCAGACGCAGTACCTGAGGACCCTAAATCACACTATCCCAGACGCAACAACCAACGTACAGCTAAGAAATATTAGCAGCAACCTGCCTAAAGCTATACTACTAGATGCTATTTCCTTTCAGTGAGTACTCTCCTCTCACAACTGTCATCTGGCTAGTTATGGTGCTATGCAGCTTTCTAGGAAGTTGCTCTTTACAATCAATCACCCGATGTTCGGCTGTTTAAGGGTTTACCTTACTGAACCCCCTACGTTAGTTACGAGATGATTCCCGTGACCTACTTCCCGCAATACCTGCGGCCTATGTCTCATTATTTGTCAAAAGTTCAAGTTTGTTCAGTTAAACTGTTCACTTACAAGGCTAGGAGGACATTGCTTTCTCAAATTCCATGCATTTTGACCATGCCCAACATCTCCACTCCAATCCCTGGAATTACCACTAGATGGCACTGCTGCGCAACTTTCCACAAGAATGAATCTTAAACTGATGTCATACAATGTGAGAGGTTTGAATAGCCCCTACAAGAGAAGAGCCCTCTGGAAGTCTGCATTGGAAGAGAAATGTGACATTCTATGCATACAAGAAACTCATTTCACCAGTGATAACTCCCCGAAATGTACACATCCTAAATTTCCACACGTATATATAGCCAAGAATACGACAAAGAAGAACGGAGTGATGATTGCTTTCAAGGACACACTAACCTTCTCTCTCTTACAGGAACATGTTGATCCCCAAGGTCGATTTCTGATTGTAGTCGCAGAACTGGACCATGTCACGTATACTATAGTCAACTTGTATGCACCTAATGTTAGAACTCTCAGGTTTGTTCGCAAAGTGGTAGGTAAGGCAAAAAAGGTGCAAAAAGGCAACTTAATAATATGCAGTGATTTTAACTTGATTATGAACACAGAATTAGATGTGTACTCGATAGCCTCTAAGAAGCGGCCCTCTCTAGACTCGCTGTGCCACGAAGAGAGGCTTTACGACCCTTGGCGCTGCCTTAGAACCACCGAGAGAGACTACACATTTTATTCAGCTGTACATAAGAGCTATTCTAGAATAGATTTCTTCCTCACCGACCTGTATACTCTGCAAAATGTAATGAAAGCTGACATCCACAATATCACATGGTCTGACCACGCTCCAGTGACTATTGAGATTGTGGATGCCAACAAACACTCCCACAAACCACTGTGGCGTAACAACACATTTCTTCTATCACACCCCAAACTTAGGGACGAAATTGCAACAAAACTTACAGAATTCTTTCATTTCAATAATAATGGAGATTGCTCGCCTATGACTATCTGGTGTGCGCACAAAGCATTCGCTAGAGGCGCCCTTATACAGGTAACCTCTAGGGAAAAGAAAAAGAAACAGCGGCGCATGACAAAACTACTTGAGAAGATAGCAGATTTAGAAGCACAACACAAGAATCCTGCTACCTCCTCAAGTGAGATACTCAAAAATCTCAATGAATGTCGAGAAGAAGTAAGACAGGAAATTAGAGCGGACTATGATACTTTTTTTAAAAAACTCAAACTCTCCTACTACTCCCAAAACAACAGAGCAGGTAAAATTCTAGCCTCCCAGCTTAAAAAGAAACAGGCAAGATCTAATCTCAAAAATATCAGACACCACAGTACCAAAATAATATACCAAAATCCCAAAGATATCGCCAACGCCTTTAAGGATTATTATGAATCCTTATACAATCTCAAGACTGACCCAAACACTTACCAACCCTCGGACACAGAGATTGAACAATTCTTACAGAATGTTCATCTTCCCTCGATAGACAAAACTTCCCTACAAAAAATTAATGCGCCCATCACACTCACAGAGGTTGAATCTGTTATTCAATCTCTACCCATGCACAAATCGCCAGGAGCAGACGGATTCTCCACTGAATATTACAAGGCTTTCTCTGCCATCCTTGCCCCTGAACTGGTAAAAATTTTCAATATAGCAGCCTCCGATGGCGCCTTCCCGAAAGAAATGCTCCAAGCTATCATTATCACTATCCCTAAACCTGGTAAAGATATTTCAGACCCACAAAACTTCAGGCCTATTTCCCTACTAAATTCCGACTTAAAGATATACGCAAAAATCTTAGCAAACAGACTTATGGAAATAACCCCCTCCCTTATAGGACTCGACCAGGTAGGCTTTGTGAAGGGCAGACAGGCACCAGATGGAACAAGAAGGATGCTTGACCTCCTGCATATATCAGAACTAAGCAAGCAGCCCAGCATCTTTTTAGCATTAGACGCAGAAAAAGCCTTCGACAGGGTCCATTGGGGATACCTCTCCAGGACATTACTCAAATTTGGCCTATCAGGACTAATACATTCAGCAATTATGTCTCTGTACTCAGACCCATCTGCAAGAGTCTTCACCTCTAGCTTGCTATCTGATCCCTTTGCACTAACCAACGGTACCCGACAAGGGTGCCCATTGTCCCCAATTATCTTTTCTCTGGTCATAGAACCGCTAGCAGAGTCTATCAGAGCAAACGACAAATTAGAAGGCATTAAAGTCGGTTCTGTCAGCCATAAAATAGGTCTGTTTGCTGACGACATAATTCTTTCTCTATCAAACCCAGCAACTTCTTTACCCATTGTCAAAACACTGTTACATACATTTGGGAAAATCTCCTTTTACAAAGTTAATACAACCAAAAGCTATGCACTTTCTCTCCATATACCAAATAATACCAAAACAAGATTAAAAAGTATTTTTCCCTGCAATTGGGACCCCCCTTCCATCACTTATCTTGGTGTGCAGCTAACTTCCACTTCCTCCAAAATATATTCACAAAACTTCCCTCCATTACTAATCAAAATAGAAGAGGAATTACTTCAAATTAACAAACTACATCTTTCCTGGTTGGGGAGGATAGCTGCATACCAAATGCAAATATTACCAAAACTACTATACTATTTTAGATCATTACCCATACCAATCCCCCAGAAATTTTTTACACAACTGGAGAAATGCCTGAAAACGTACATATGGGGGGGAAAAAAACCCAGAATAGCACTGGCCCACCTATATAAACCTAAACATCTAGGGGGGGTAGGACTACCTAATGCACAGACATACTATAAAGCTGCAATACTGGATCAAATGAAATACTGGTTCTCCCGCCAAACAGATAACCGCTGGTCAGATATTGAACGCACAGTAACACCAGGCCATGACCTCCCAGCGTTGGCTACAGCAGCATGTATACACTACAGACCAGAAACCCCACCTTACTTAACTATACAAGCAACAATAGATGCCTGGTCCTCCTTAGTGCATAATCACGTTACAGACACCCCAATTAAAAAACTAAATATACCACTAGCATCCTACGAACACCTAATCCCAAACTTCTCAGTCCAAACATGGAAATCCTCGGGATACAACTTCACCACACCTGCTCCACCACATCAAAATGCGATAGATAGATATAGAACATATCAAATACAGCACTACAAAGGCAAAAACACACCACGACAGATAACTATACCACAGATTCAGTGGGACTTCCTTTTAAGCAAAACCTCCAACACTAGGAAGGGAATATCGCTCTTTTACAAATTCACCACCATCCTCTACTTGCAATCCAAAACCCCCAGTATGGTAAAATGGGAATTTGAGTTACAAAAATAATTCTTTGTCCCAATGGCATGAAGCGATAAAATACAATCATAAATCTTCAGCATGTGTAGATCACTGGGACAATGCACAAAAACTCTTACATAGATGGTACATAACTCCATATAGACTAAACAAAATGAATCCTAGTAACACACCTCTTTGTTGGAGAAACTGTCAAGCTATTGGCAATATTCTCCATATATTCTGGAACTGTGCAATTATCAAACCTTTCTGGCTAAAAATACAGAAACTACTTAGAATTATCACCAGCTCTGACTGTGACATTAGCCCTGCTCTTGCTCTTCTGAGCCTAGGTATCGAAAACTATCCTCCCTTGATGAGAAGAGTTGTAACACATGTTTTATTTGCCGCATGTATAGCAATAGCCAAAGAATGGCGTTCTTCAGCACCTCCCGAGCTTGCAGAAATCGTTTCTAGAGTGAACGCTCAATTCACTATGGAAAAAATGCTAGCATATACAGAAAGGAGAACCCCGAGTTTCCACAAACATTGGGAAGCTTGGAGTTCCTCTAAATATGCCTCCTCACATGGATGACAGTTATCCCAGCTTCTCCACTACTGAAACATAACCACCTAATGTCTAGTGGTACAATACAATGTTGAGTATGGTCAAATAGGAAATGGTATTATGGTTAGCACACACCATAGCAATAAAACACGGCTTACCTCATATTGAGAAACTGAGACAGTCTAACAAATGTATATTAGTCAATCTAAGTTTATTAGTACTATTGGTTAACAACAAGCCTACAAGGAACTTATATGATAATATGTTTGAGTGGACCCTCAGTAAGGTCCTCTCAGGGCTAACTTTGAAAATCTATGCAGAAAGTCTGTTTACAGTATGTACCCACAAGGGGTGACAGACTTGAGAATTGCACAATGATCCAATGAGAATATTTCTTAGTACCCTTACCAGTTAAGCTGTTTTACGCTTTTAAAGTAATAAGTTCATGAATGTCGAACAAGTTGTACATGTGTGAAATGTATAATCTACTTGCATTCTGAATTTTGTATATTTTGCAAATATACCAATAAAAATCTATTGTTTAAAAAAAAAAAAAAATTCTTGCAATGAACATTAATCACCCAGAATGGATTGTTTTTTTCTCAACAAAAGTGGAGTTACTCTTAAAAAGTCACCAGGCCGGACCTCAAGAAATAAGAAAAAAAACCCTCCCTCTGGAGACCTACAGTCTCCTGCCTGCATGGGCCTTCTCTCGGCCCTCTCCAGACATACCTCTGTGCTTGCTGATCCCTATCAGACACCCCTGAGGAAGAGTTTATCTCAAAACGCGTCGGGTACTCTCTGGGTGTGTGCTCCATACACACCTGGAGTCCCATAATTGTGGATCTTCTGCATGTTGTATTGCCATGTTTCCATGTTTGTAACTTGTATCCTGTACCTTATGCCTCATCTGTTGTACCCCCTATTTACCCGAATCCTTACCCCAATAAACACCTAAACTTTTGCAATCAAACCTACATCTATTACACTCCTTATTATACTCCATTACTCATGAGTAGGTGTCCCCTTTAAAGTCCCGTAAGAGGATCAAATTTCCATTTCTCAATATATTGCTTACAGAGCATGTACAGGACTTGAAGTGAGGGAATAGCATAAACTTTATTGTTTCAATGAAGCACAGCTCTTCTTTTTTTCAGGGCATTGACAAAGACAATCTGCTGCTGAAACATTGATACAATTAAGTTTATGATAAGCTCTACACTTCAAGATCCATGAGTACCTCTCCCCCCTGATCTATACATGCTCACTGTTCAGCAGTGCACCAGGGCAATTTTCCCCCGACATAGGTGCGGTGACCACTACTGGACTGTGAACAAATACAGAGTAGATAGATGTCAGAAATATGTTGTATAGTTGTGAACCATAAATGGGTATTAAATAAAAAAATGTAGTGCTACTAAACATTTACATAAATGTGAAAACAATTTGAAGTGAAACAAAAGCTTTACAATGGTGACCCCCAGTGATACCACCCCCTCTGAAGGGTGTATTTATATAGTGATTTCCCAAATGGACAGTATTAATTGTAAACAATTGATACAATAATGACAATAAAAAAATAAAAATAATATAAAAAATAAACAGGGATGGTGTGACTCCCTTGTGTTCACTACATATTATATATTATATGTGTCAAAATAGTTAATGAAACACCAGTCTAAACATAGACTTCAACATGCATATCTTCCCTGCATGTATATATGTAGATAGCAGTGTAAAACCTGCAATCTTCCTTTTTACTTTGCTGACAAATTTGAAATAATTATGTGCAAGACCATCATGTGACTCCTACACCAGTATTCCTAGCAGCTGACCTCCATTCATAGACCTATATAATAATAGGTCAAAAGTGCGTTTATCCTTTAAATTGTGACCAACAAAAGAAATAGCTGCAGATTCTTATGCAGAAAGACTCTCAAGGATGAGAATTTAAATGACTAAACCTCTTTATTAATCCACTCTTCTCAATTGGGATATAAGTTACTCAAAAGAACAAAGACGAAACATCATCATGCAATGTGCATATTACTCCAGGTTTATTAAAAAAACATCTTTAAGAGCCCTTGCACACTGGGGCGGGGGGGGGGGGGGGGGGGCGGCGTCGGCGGTAAAACGCCGCTATTATTAGCGGCGTTTTACCGTCGGTATGCGGCCGCTAGTGGGGCGGTTTTACCCCCCGCTAGTGGGCGAGAAAGGGTTAAATACCACCGCAAAGTGCCTCTGCAGAGGCGCATTGCCGGCGGTATAGCCGCGCCGTCCCATTGATTTCAATGGGCAGGAGCGGTAAAGGAGCGGTATACACACCGCTCCTTCACCGCTCCGAAGATGCTGCTGGCAGGATTTTTTTTACCGTCCTGCCAGCGCATCGCTCCAGTGTGCAAGCCCTCGGGGCTTTCACACTGGGATGACAGCAGCGGCACTTTCGGGGCGGTTTGCAGGCGCTATTATTAGCGCAATAGCGCCTGCAAACCGCCCCAGTGTGCAAGGGCTCAAAATACACTCACATTTTTATGTGCACAATAATTAGTGCTCTTAGGTGTAATAGCAGAATATGGAACATTAGCCCCTTAAGGAGCATAAACCATCGACATGACCTCTCAGTGTTTGTTGCCGCCTGGCAACATGATGACGTCACAGGCTCTGCTCCAACATAGATACATAAAATGTGTATTATAACCAATACCGCATTAATTGTCTGCTTACCCCCACCACCTAGTCATTCCTACTGGCCCAAAACAATTATGTTGTTTTTTTTTAATGGTAAGTTTGTTTTAAGACAATTAAGGGAAGGAGTTTTCCTACACAGAAGTGGCTTCCAGTGGTTAATGTGATTGAAGCACTTTTAATGCAACATATTCTTTTACTCTTCTATAGCGTTAATTATTTGGAGCACATGAAAACATAATAGTGCAGGGTGTCTGTGGGCAAGAAAATAAATAAATAAATAGAGGAAAGAGCAATTAGACATCTTTCTGTATGCTCTATGACCAACCCTTTCCACCTACCCAATTTGGTCTAATTACAGTTAACAGTCAATATTGAAGTGAGGAAAGGCAGTGTCGTGCCTTTCAGCAAATGCTTCTTATCTTGTTTTGTTATTTATTCGATGTGCTAATGCTATGTAAACGTAAATTGTAATATTACCATCTTTGTATACTTATAGTTCTGTAGATTAATTACTGTAGGTAGACAGATTGTTGCTTGAAAGCCACCGTAGCTTCCCACCATGAGGTCTTAGAGACAGCTCCCAGTAACCATCTTTTTTCATTAAAAACACTCTTTATAATGTAAAAATGCCTAAAAATGTCAACCGCAGCTTGACACATTTAGCCGCATTTAGACACACTTATGCCGCGTACACACGAGCGGACTTTACGGCAGACTTTGCCTGGCGGACGGGATTTCGTCGGACAATTCGATCGTGTGTGGGCTCCAGCGGACTTTGTTTTCTCAAAAGTTGGACAGACTTAGATTTGAAACATGTTTTAAATCAATCCGTCGAAATCAAGTCCGGTCGAAAAGTCCGCTCGTCTGTATGCTAGTTCGACGGACAAAAAGCCACGCTAGGGCAGCTATTGGCTACTGGCTATGAACTTCCTTGTTTTAGTCCAGTCGTACGTCATCACGTACAAAATCGAAGGACTTTGTTGGATTGTGTGTAGGCAAGTCCGTTCATTCAGAAAGTCCATCGTAAAGTATGTTGAAAAGTCCGCCGGGCAAAGTCTGCCGTAAAGTCCGTTCATGTGTACGCGGCATTAGCCGTGTTTAAATGCGGTTTTTGACGTTTTTACAGCTTGTTTTTACTGCTCCTGGAAGCACAGGCTGTTTTTTTCTATTGCCCCTAAAAACTTATGCCTCCGAACGCTTCTGACAGTTTATGTGTGCATGGACACATAGGCTAACATGGAGGGGCTTTTGGAGGCAGTTAAAAAAATATATCAAATGCCCCTAACAGCAGCTGTAAAAACATTCTTTGTTCATGAGCCCTAAGTTTTTAAAGCACAGTGTGTCATATAAAATTAATTTTTTTAATAAAATACTGTTTTCATCATTTTTACCCTTTAATGGACACATCCCATTTACATGCATTGCTTCAGCATTGGCTGTGCATGACTGTTTTGAACTTGCCTCGTGATAGTGAAATAAGTATTGGCAAAGCTACCTGTAGATTCAAACCAGGGGTGTAGGTGACAAGGGGATTACCTAAGGAGCATATTTAGAAAGTGCCTTAACAAGGAACTTTGTAGCATGTATTTTGTTAATGAAAGCTGAAGACTGAAAACATCTCTGGCATTTTATTATTAAAAGACATGTGCATTAATCATTATTTTTGTTTTTATTTTATTTTTTTGCATTGGGGCCTACACAGCAGTACAGCCATGATCATGGGTTCAAAGTTTTGGTTCCTGCGGGCTATTAAGTTACAGGGCCAGAGGAAGTATCAATGGACTACAAGTCCAATACCACCGCAAAGCGCCTCTGCAGAGGCGCATTGCCGGCGGTATAGCCGCGCCGTCCAATTGATTTCAATGGGCAGGAGCGGTAAAGGAGCGGTATACACACCGCTCCTTCACCGCTCCGAAGATGCTGCTGGCAGGATTTTTTTTACCGTCCTGCCAGCGCATCGCTCCAGTGTGCAAGCCCTCGGGGCTTTCACACTGGGATGACAGCAGCGGCACTTTCGGGGCGGTTTGCAGGCGCTATTATTAGCGCAATAGCGCCTGCAAACCGCCCCAGTGTGCAAGGGCTCAAAATACACTCACATTTTTATGTGCACAATAATTAGTGCTCTTAGGTGTAATAGCAGAATATGGAACATTAGCCCCTTAAGGAGCATAAACCATCGACATGACCTCTCAGTGTTTGTTGCCGCCTGGCAACATGATGACGTCACAGGCTCTGCTCCAACATAGATACATAAAATGTGTATTATAACCAATACCGCATTAATTGTCTGCTTACCCCCACCACCTAGTCATTCCTACTGGCCCAAAACAATTATGTTGTTTTTTTTTAATGGTAAGTTTGTTTTAAGACAATTAAGGGAAGGAGTTTTCCTACACAGAAGTGGCTTCCAGTGGTTAATGTGATTGAAGCACTTTTAATGCAACATATTCTTTTACTCTTCTATAGCGTTAATTATTTGGAGCACATGAAAACATAATAGTGCAGGGTGTCTGTGGGCAAGAAAATAAATAAATAAATAGAGGAAAGAGCAATTAGACATCTTTCTGTATGCTCTATGACCAACCCTTTCCACCTACCCAATTTGGTCTAATTACAGTTAACAGTCAATATTGAAGTGAGGAAAGGCAGTGTCGTGCCTTTCAGCAAATGCTTCTTATCTTGTTTTGTTATTTATTCGATGTGCTAATGCTATGTAAACGTAAATTGTAATATTACCATCTTTGTATACTTATAGTTCTGTAGATTAATTACTGTAGGTAGACAGATTGTTGCTTGAAAGCCACCGTAGCTTCCCACCATGAGGTCTTAGAGACAGCTCCCAGTAACCATCTTTTTTCATTAAAAACACTCTTTATAATGTAAAAATGCCTAAAAATGTCAACCGCAGCTTGACACATTTAGCCGCATTTAGACACACTTATGCCGCGTACACACGAGCGGACTTTACGGCAGACTTTGCCTGGCGGACGGGATTTCGTCGGACAATTCGATCGTGTGTGGGCTCCAGCGGACTTTGTTTTCTCAAAAGTTGGACAGACTTAGATTTGAAACATGTTTTAAATCAATCCGTCGAAATCAAGTCCGGTCGAAAAGTCCGCTCGTCTGTATGCTAGTTCGACGGACAAAAAGCCACCCTAGGGCAGCTATTGGCTACTGGCTATGAACTTCCTTGTTTTAGTCCAGTCGTACGTCATCACGTACAAAATCGAAGGACTTTGTTGGATTGTGTGTAGGCAAGTCCGTTCATTCAGAAAGTCCATCGTAAAGTATGTTGAAAAGTCCGCCGGGCAAAGTCTGCCGTAAAGTCCGTTCATGTGTACGCGGCATTAGCCGTGTTTAAATGCGGTTTTTGACGTTTTTACAGCTTGTTTTTACTGCTCCTGGAAGCACAGGCTGTTTTTTTCTATTGCCCCTAAAAACTTATGCCTCCAAACGCTTCTGACAGTTTATGTGTGCATGGACACATAGGCTAACATGGAGGGGCTTTTGGAGGCAGTTAAAAAAATATATCAAATGCCCCTAACAGCAGCTGTAAAAACATTCTTTGTTCATGAGCCCTAATGCCGCGTACACACGAGCGGACTTTCTATCCTACTTGGTCCGGCACACTTTCCGACGGACTTTGTCCGCCAGGTGCGCCGGACTTTAAAACGAACGGACTTGCCCACACACGCCGGGATTTTCCGGCGGGCTAAGTCCGCCCGTCTTTCCGACGGACTTTCGCCGGAGTTCCGGCGGACTTTCAGAATGAACGGACTTGCCCACACACGGACAAGTCCGTTCATTTTGAACGTGACTCAGGTGCGACGGGACTAGAAAAGGATGTCAATCTTGCCGCTTTTATCGGCTAGATTGACACCTTGCGAGCCCCGTCGCGGGGCATACCAGGCCCTTAGGTCTGGTATGGATTATAAAGGGGAACCCCGCTACGCCGAAAAAACGGCGTGGGGTCCCCCTAAAATCCATACCAGACCCCGATCCGAGCACGCAGCCTGGCCGGTCAGGAAAGGGGGTGGGGACGAGCGAGCGCCCCCCCCCCCTCCTGAACCGTACCAGGCCGCATGCCCTCAACATGGGGGGTGGGTGCTTTGGGGGAGGGGGGCGCCCTGCGCCCCCCACCCCCAAAGCACCTTGTCCCCATGTTGATGAGGACAAGGGCCTCTTCCCGACAACCCTGGCCGTTGGTTGTCGGGGTCTGCGGGCGGGGGCTTATCGGAATCTGGGAGCCCCCTTTAATAAGGGGGCCCCCAGATCCCGGCCCCCCACCCTATGTAAATGAGTATGGGGTACATGGTACCCCTACCCATTTACCTAGGAAAAAAGTGTAAGTAATAAAACACACTACACAGGTTTTTAAAATATTTTATTAAACAGCTCTGGGGGGGGATCTTCCTCCGGCTTCGGGGGTCTTCTTCCGGCTTCGGGGGTCCCTCCGCTTCATCTTCTCCCGGCGTCCGGTTGGTTCTTCTCCGCTCTCCGGCCTCTTCTCCCGGTGTCGCAGGTCTTCGGCCGGCCCCTCCGCTCTCTTCATGTAGCTCTATTGCGAGCGGAGGTCCGGACTTCTTGGCTTCTTGGCTTCTTGGCTTCTCTTCTCTTCCCCCAGATGTTGACACGACGCTCTCTCCGGCTGGACTGGTTTCTGAGGGCTGCGTTGTGACTTATATAGGCGGAGACCCCGCCCCCATATGATGTCACAGTCCCTGGGCATGCTGGGACTGTGACGTTTTAGGGGCGTGGTCGACCACGCCCCCCGACCACGCCCCCTAAAACGTCACAGTCCCAGCATGCCCAGGGACTGTGACATCATATGGGGGCGGGGTCTCCGCCTATATAAGTCACAACGCAGCCCTCAGAAACCAGTCCAGCCGGAGAGAGCGTCGTGTCAACATCTGGGGGAAGAGAAGAGAAGCCAAGAAGCCAAGAAGCCAAGAAGCCAAGAAGTCCGGACCTCCGCTCGCAATAGAGCTACATGAAGAGAGCGGAGGGGCCGGCCGAAGACCTGCGACACCGGGAGAAGAGGCCGGAGAGCGGAGAAGAACCAACCGGACGCCGGGAGAAGATGAAGCGGAGGGACCCCCGAAGCCGGAAGAAGACCCCCGAAGCCGGAGGAAGATCCCCCCCCGGAGCTGTTTAATAAAATATTTTAAAAACCTGTGTAGTGTGTTTTATTACTTACACTTTTTTCCTAGGTAAATGGGTAGGGGTACCATGTACCCCATACTCATTTACATAGGGTGGGGGGCCGGGATCTGGGGGCCCCCTTATTAAAGGGGGCTCCCAGATTCCGATAAGCCCCCGCCCGCAGACCCCGACAACCAACGGCCAGGGTTGTCGGGAAGAGGCCCTTGTCCTCATCAACATGGGGACAAGGTGCTTTGGGGGGGGGGCGCAGGGCGCCCCCCTCCCCCAAAGCACCCACCCCCCATGTTGAGGGCATGCGGCCTGGTACGGTTCAGGAGGGGGGGGGGGGCGCTCGCTCGTCCCCACCCCCTTTCCTGACCGGCCAGGCTGCGTGCTCGGATCGGGGTCTGGTATGGATTTTAGGGGGACCCCACGCCGTTTTTTCGGCGTAGCGGGGTTCCCCTTTATAATCCATACCAGACCTAAGGGCCTGGTATGCCCCGCGCTCGCCGCAATAGGAAGATTTGTTTTTCCTATTGCAGCGAGCGCGAGATGCAATACCATCCCCTCGTGTCGTATTTGGTCTGTCGGACCAGCCTACACACGAGCGGGCTTTCCGTCGGACCAGCACACACACGAGCGGACTTTCCGCCCGAAACTGAGTCCGACGGAAAGATTTCAAACATGTTTGAAATCTAGGTCCGGCGGGCTTTTGGGAAGAAGTCCGCCGGAAAAGTCCGCCGCCGCCCACACACGGGCGGATTGTCCGGCACACTCTGGTCCGCCGGACCAAGTATGCCGGAAAGTCCGCTCGTGTGTACGCGGCATAAGTTTTTAAAGCACAGTGTGTCATATAAAATTAATTTTTTTAATAAAATACTGTTTTCATCATTTTTACCCTTTAATGGACACATCCCATTTACATGCATTGCTTCAGCATTGGCTGTGCATGACTGTTTTGAACTTGCCTCGTGATAGTGAAATAAGTATTGGCAAAGCTACCTGTAGATTCAAACCAGGGGTGTAGGTGACAAGGGGATTACCTAAGGAGCATATTTAGAAAGTGCCTTAACAAGGAACTTTGTAGCATGTATTTTGTTATTAAAAGACATGTGCATTAATCATTATTTTTGTTTTTATTTTATTTTTTTGCATTGGAGCCTACACAGCAGTACAGCCATGATCATGGGTTCAAAGTTTTGGTTCCTGCGGGCTATTAAGTTACAGGGCCAGAGGAAGTATCAATGGACTACAAGTGTGGTGACATCATCGCACTTGTGCTCTTACGAGTCCCTCTGCCATGATGGTGTAAGATGGGAAGCAGCTCTCATTGAACACTGTTTGTTTAAAATTAAATATTTAACGGTCATTCTGCTGTTTGGCCACAAGATGGAGAGAGGGAGAGAGAGGGAGAGAGAGGGAGAGAGAGGGAGAGAGAGGGAGAGAGAGAGAGAGAGAGGGAGAGAGAGGGAGAGAGAGAGAGAGAGAGAGAGAGAGAGAGAGAGAGGGAGATGGGGAGAGAGAGAGGGGGAGGGAGAGGGGGAGAGAGAGAGGGGGAGGGAGAGGGGGAGAGAGAGAGGGGGAGGGAGAGGGGGAGAGGGAGAGGGGGAGAGAGAGAGGAGGAGAGAGAGAGGGAGAGAGAGAGGGGGAGAGAGAGAGGGGGAGAGGGAGAGAATATATGGAAGCCGGTTCTGAGGACTGTGTGCAGAGAATCCTACAGCATCCAGGTGTGGGAGCAGACTTCAGTGACCAGAACTGCAGCTGAGTGAAGCTACTTGTGTCCAAGATCCTGATCCTGTCCAGAGGAACGAGGAATTGCTTGCAGGAACACGGATGAGAGCTGAGGAATAAAACAACATACACTGTGGGACCTCATACTTGTTGGAGAGACATTTTGTTCCGGTCAGAGTGACCAGCGGATGCAGAGCAGACCCAGGTCGGTAAGATCATGCACGCACCCCATTACTTTGTTGGCGCCTAGGGACTGAGACCAGGCCTGTAGGTAGTTAGTAGGGTCTCGGTTTGTGTCAGGCCAAAATTGTTGCTACTGTTCATTACCGGGACTCCGTAACCTAAAGTGGCATGTTACAATTGGAGAGCTGATGAACTTTCTACAAACTCAAGGCAGACTGGAGGAATACACAGATGCATGATACGACACCAGTTAGAGGAGGGGAATACGGTAGAGCTTTGTAAGTTTGTAAACTGTTGTGCTGCACCGCAGGCTAGCCTGCACTGCACACCCATACAGTTATTCTTGTGTTGTTCTTAGGGTATTAACAGGTAAGGTGTGGCGGTTTAGTCGTGCCTGCCAGTAGGCAAATTACTTGTCTTTCTCCTGCATCCTACGGAGGGCGCCGCTCTGTGCAGCACAAGGGTCTCAGCCTTCTGGCTGCGTGTCTGTAAATTTATTGTATGTTCCCAGAACTGGCGGTTGGGTTTTTTACCACGTTTAAGTAAAATTCAGTTTTGACAAAAGCTGGTGGTGGAGTTGTTTTCCTCATTCGTGTCTTCGCTGTATCCTGGGGAGCCTACCCCGGTACATGTTTTACAATGAAAAATGGGACTTGTAGTTTTTTAATTTGCTGATTCCTGTGAATGATTAAAGGATAGCCGCGCTGCATTAAAATAATGACAAGATGCTGTGGGGAGAAGAACCCCCGGATTCTGAAAGGGGGGGGTCAGCTTGGATGAGGGATTACAGACTGTCACCATCTTTCGCCCTAAATAAAGATGTAACATGAAACGTGGTCAGATACATAGGTGGCCACCTTTATTAAAGTGTATATAAGATTTTACCTACTGAGTTTTGAATTAATGAAGTATCAGCACATAGTGGTAATGTGGATACATAGATAATACTAGGTGCCACGTCCTGACATAGTACATATAAAAAGAGAAAGGTTGGGCTTTGGACTTTTTTGGCACAATAATCACTGTAGTTGATATAATTAAAAATCAGATTTATTAAAGATTGTTTAAAAATATAAAAAGGACAGAAACAGAAATCAGTTCATAGCCATACATTAACATTTTATACACTCCATACAAAGCTCTGTATTTGTAGAGATCAGTTATGCAATAATTGGGATAACCAATTTACATTCAGTTGTATTGAATTTAAGGAGGATCTATGCAGCGATAATAATCAATAGCAAGGACTCGCTCAACATGTTGCACGCCAAAGCGCTTCTTCAGGAGCACAGAACAGATTACTGGAATATACAAAACATACAATAAATAAAAAAATGAATTGAAATGAAAAAGCTACACAGATATAGCTAAGTAATCAAAACTGTTGCACATTTGATATCACTGCCACTAAGACCCAACAGATGGTGCTAATACATAATCTGGGTAATATTCATATACCATGGGGACGTATGTAACATAGTAGTGATATTAGTAAATGTATAAGACTAAATAAGTCTATTTTAATCAGAAGGATTGTGACTGCCGAGGAGAGAAAGATGAGGGGGGAGAGCGAGAGGAAAGAGGGGAGAGACAGGAATGGGAGGAGGGGAAGGGAAGCGGGAGGAAAGAGGGGAGAGAGAGGAAGGGGAAAAAAGGGAAGGAGAGGGAAGTGGACATGGGATGGGAAGTGGACATGGGATGGGAAGAGAAAGGGAGGGGAAGAGAAAGGGAGGGGAAGAGAGAGATAGGTAAGAAGGGAAAAGAAGGAAAGACTGGGAGAGGAAGGATTAAGGGAAAAAAGGAAATATAAAGGTGAGGGTCCATAACTGTAACTATGTATGTATCTCACAAGTGTCATTTAAAAGGGAGATCTAAATAGTTGTAATAATTTTACTGTAGGTGAATACGCATGATACCCATTATAATATAAAAAATAGGTCAGTTAAAGAGATCTATTAACAGCATAGTGCAATATGGTAATATGTTGTCAGTACCTGAGCGCATATATGTATATCAGTGGTAAGGGGTATTAATCGGGTATCCTATGTAACTGATAATGATAATTATTAATTCATACCTTATTGACCTAGTAAACAATAGTGTCCAAGTCAGTAGGGGTAAATGTAGATATTGATTTTAATTTAAATATACTATGACCACTACATGTGCATAGTAATTAGTAAAGTAAGAGAGAGTTTCACTTATCAAAAGAGTGTTTCGTGGATTGAAAATCATATATACATAACATGAATAAAAAGTGTCTCCACTAGATATCTAGACATTTAGCCATCAGTTACTGAAATGAGCCGCAGTAATCGTGTAGCCAGGGAAGATAATACATCGGCTAGAGGCAGGAAAGAAGGATATATCGAGCCTCTGGAAAACCTTGCCTGTGTGTGGTAGTATATAGGGGTTAATCCATATCCAGATCGTATGGCTGTAACATCAGACCAGCAGGCCCACAGAGAGGAAAGAAAACGGAAAGATAACATAAATAAAAAGAAAATGTCAAGACAGCATAATAGTGTAGATAATCTGCCTATTATGTACTCAGTATAAAAAGCCAAGCAGTCACATACCTTACTGGTTCGAAAGTGGAGCAGACACTGCAGCCAGCAGATATCATCCATTCAGCCCTTTCGGGATAGAGCGACTGACAGTGTGGAGCGTGAGGAGAGAGAGGCACCCAGGAATTACTTGATAGATTCATTCAAACCATTAATCATAATTGCTTTAACCACTTGACCACTGGGCACTTAAACCCCCTTAATAACCAGGCCAATTTTCAGCTTTTGGTGCTCTCATATTTTGAATGACAATTACTCAGTCATGCAACACTGTATCTATATGAATTTTTTGTCCTTTTTTTCACACAAATAGAGCTTTCTTTTGGTGGTATTTAATCACCGCTGGGTTCTTTATTTTTTGCGCTATAAAAGAAAAAAGACCGAAAAATCTGTAAAAAAATTAATTTTTCTTCGTTTCTGTTATAAAATTTTGAAAATTAGTAATTTTTCTTCATATATTTTGGCCAAAATTTATAACGCTACATATCTTTGGTAAAAATAACCCAAATTAGTGTATATTATTTGGTCTTTGTGAAAGTTATAGCGTCCACAAGCTATGGTGCCAATATCTGAAAATTGATCACACCTGAAGTACTGACGGCCTATCTCATTTCTTGAGACCCTAACATGCCAGAAAAGTACAAATACCCCCCAAATGACCCCTTTTTGGAAAGAAGACATTCCAAGGTATTTAGAAAGATGCATGGTGAGTTTTTTGAAGTTGTCATTTTTTCCCACAATTCTTTGCAAAATCAAGTTTTTTTTTTTTCTTTTTTTTTTTCACAAAATTGTCATATTAGCAGGTTATTTCTCACACACAGCATATGCATACCACAAATTACACCCCAAAACACATTCTGCTATTACTCCGGAGTATGGCGATACCACATGTGTGAGACTTTTACACAGCGTGGCCACATACAGAGGCCCAACATGCAGGGGAGCACCTTCAGGCATTCTGGAGCACCCATGCCAATTCTGACATTTCTCTCCTACATGTAAAAATCATCATTTATTTGCTAGAAAATTACATAGAACCCCAAAACATTATATATGTTTTTTTAGCAAAGATCCTAGAGAATACAATAGCGGTCATTGCAACTTTTTATCTCGCACGATATTTGTGCAGCAATTTTTCGAACGCGTTTTTTTTGGAAAAAAAAATGTTTTTTGCTTTAAAAAAAACAAAACAGTAAGGTTAGCCCAATGTTTTTGCATAATATGAAAGATGAAGTTACGCCGAGTAAATAGATACCTAACATGTCACCTTTCAAATTTGCACACGCTTGTGGAATGGCGCCAAACTTCGCCACTTAAAAATCCCCATAGGCGACGCTTTAAAATGTTTTACTGGTTATAAATTTTGAGTTACAGAGGAGGTCTGGGCCAAAATTATTGCTCTCGCTCTACCGATCGCAGCGATACCTCACATGTGTGGTTTGAACACCGTTTTCATATGTGGGCGGGACTTACGTATGCGTTCGCTTCTGCATGCGAGCACACGGACAGGGGCGCTTTAAAAAATTTTTTATTTTTTTTATTGTTCATTTTACTTTATTTATTTTAGTTTGACACTTTTTTTCCCCCAAAAAATTTTTTGATCACTTTTATTCCTATTACAAGGAATGTAAACATCCCTTGTAATAGGAATATGGCATGACAGGTCCTCTTTACAGTGAGATATGGGGTCAATAAGACCCCAAATCTCACCTCTAGGCTGTGCCTGAAATTAAAAAAAAAAAAAAAAAAAAAAAAAGATCCTGGCTTCGATCGTAGCGGTGAGTCGGTAGAAGCACCGGAGGGCGGCGGGAGGGGGGACGTCCCCTCTCGCCTCCCGTAAGAACGATCAAGCAGTGTAACAGCCGCTATGATCGTTCTTATGGTGTAGGGAATCGCCGGCTGAAAAAGATGATATCTGAATGATGCCTGTAGCTGCACCCATCATTCAGATATCCCCACACAAAGTCAAGGACGTCGTATGACGGAATGTCAAGACAGCATAATAGTGTAGATAATCTGCCTATTATGTACTCAGTATAAAAAGCCAAGCAGTCACATACCTTACTGGTTCGAAAGTGGAGCAGACACTGCAGCCAGCAGATATCATCCATTCAGCCGCTTCGGGATAGAGCGACTGACAGTGTGGAGCGTGAGGAGAGAGAGGCACCCAGGAATTACTTGATAGATTCATTCAAACCATTAATCATAATTGCTTTAACCACTTGACCACTGGGCACTTAAACCCCCTTAATAACCAGACCAATTTTCAGC
The DNA here is from genome assembly GCF_042186555.1 of Aquarana catesbeiana. Lineage (NCBI taxonomy): Eukaryota > Metazoa > Chordata > Amphibia > Anura > Ranidae > Aquarana > Aquarana catesbeiana. The sequence continues at coordinate 93,039,937 of NC_133326.1, read as the reverse complement.
TTTTGGTGCTCTCACATTTTGAATGACAATTACTCAGTCATGCAACACTGTATCTATATGAATTTTTTGTCCTTTTTTTCACACAAATAGAGCTTTCTTTTGGTGGTATTTAATCACCGCTGGGTTCTTTATTTTTTGCTCTATAAAAGAAAAAAGACCGAAAAATCTGTAAAAAAAATTAATTTTTCTTCGTTTCTGTTAAAAATTTTGAAAATTAGTCATTTTTCTTCATATATTTTGGCCAAAATTTATACCGCTACATATCTTTGGTAAAAATAACCCAAATTAGTGTATATTATTTGGTCTTTGTGGAAGTGGTTAAAACGCTTTTTTTTTTTTTTAACACAAAGTTGTCCATTTATACAATATTTATAACACATAGCATGTACATATCAAAAATGACACCCCAAAATAGATTCTCCTACTCCTCCTGAGTACGGCGATACCACATGTGTGAGACTTCCACAGTCTGGCCACATACAGAGGCAGAGTATGGCTGAGCATGGCTGGGTATGGCTGAGCATGGCCGAGTATGGCTGAGCATGGCCGAGTATGGCTGAGCATGGCTGGGTATTGCAGAGTATCGCCGAGTATGACTGGGTATGGCAGAGTATGACTGGGTATCACCGAGTATTGCGGGGTATTGCAGGTTATGGCAGAGTATTGCAGATTTTTGCAGATTTTTGCGGGGTATTGCAGAGCATGGCTGGGTATGGCAGAGTATGGCAGAGTATGGCTGGGTATCACTGAGTATTGCAGAGTATGGCTGGGTATCACTGAGTATTGCAGAGTATGGCTGGGTATCACTGAGTTTTGCAGAGTATGGCTGGGTATCACTGAGTTTTGCAGAGTATGGCTGGGTATCACTGAGTATTGCAGAGTATGGCTGGGTATCACTGAGTATTGCAGAGTATGGCTGGGTATCACTGAGTATTGCAGAGTATGGCTGGGTATCACTGAGTATTGCAGAGTATGGCTGGGTATCACTGAGTATTGCAGAGTATGGCTGGGTATCACTGAGTATTGCAGAGTATGGCTGGGTATCACTGAGTTTTGCAGAGTATGGCTGGGTATCACTGAGTTTTGCAGAGTATGGCTGGGTATCACTGAGTATTGCAGAGTATGGCTGGGTATCACTGAGTATTGCAGAGTATGGCTGGGTATCACTGAGTATGGCTGGGTATCGCGGGGTATGGCAGAGTATTGCGGGATATTGCGGGGTATGGCAGTGTATTGCGGGGTATTTCAGGGTATTGCAGGGTATGGCAGAGTATTGCGGGGTATGGCAAAGTATTGCGGGGTATTCCAGGGTATGGCAGAGTATTGCGGGGTATTCCAGGGTATGGCAGAGTATTGCGGGGTATTCCAGGGTATGGCAGAGTATTGCGGGGTATTCCAGGGTATGACAGAGTATTGCGGAGTATGGCGGGGTATTGCGGAGTATGGCGGGGTATTGCAGGGTATGGCGGGATATTGCGGAGTATGGCGGGATATTGCGGAGTATGGCGGGGTATTGCAGGGTATGGCAGAGTATTGCGGGGTATTGCAGGGTATGGCAGAGTATTGCAGGGGTATTACAGGGTATGGGAGAGTATTGCAGGGTATGACAGAGTATTGCAGGGGTATTGCAGGGTATGGCAGAGTATTGCAGGGTATGGCAGAGTATTGTAGGGGTATTGCAGGGTATGGCAGAGTATTGCAGGGGTATTGCAGGGTATGGCAGAGTATTGCAGGGTATGGCAGAGTATTGCAGGGGTATTGTGGGGCATACCAGAGTACTGTGGGGCATTGCAGAGCATTGCAGGGCATGCAGAGTAGTGGGGATGGCTGAGCATGGATGGATGGATGTCTCTGTGCAGCGCTGTGGGCACTACACATGCAGCCCACAACGCTGCAGCCATCCATCCATCCCCCTCTCCGCTCACAGTGTACCGATCGGATCAGATGACACCGGTTTGTTTACATGTGATCGCTCCGTCATTTGACGGAGCGATCACATGGTAAACGGCCGCGATCAGCGGCCATTTACTGGGATCTGTGATGCGCTGGGTCCTATGGACCCGGTGGTCACGGATGCTCTCGAGAGCAGAATTCTGGGAGGACGTCCCTGGACGTCCTCCCAGAGTTAAACAACCGCCCTGTAGCCATCATTTGGCTATGGGCCGGTTGTTAAGCGGTTAATCTCAAATTTACAGTCTCCACTAACCCTCAACGGATAACTTTTTTGGACTTAACCATCTTCAAAGACAATGAGAACTGCCTAGCTTCCACCCTTTATAGGAAGGAGACCGCAGGGAATACCCTGTTACACGCGAACAGTGCCCATCCTAGGCCGCTTATCAAAAGCATCCCTTACGCACAATATTTAAGATTGTGTCGCAATTGTACTCATACGGAGGAATTTAAAACTCAAGCGGATGTGCTTCACATCAGACTATTAGCGAGGGGATATACAAAAACACTATTACGCAGTGCTTATAATAAAGCTATACGACAGTCTAGAAACTCCTTACTATACAAAAAGAAAAAAAAAACAGCTGATGTCATTCCTCCGGTGAGATTTATCACAAGATTATCGCAACAACACGAACAACTCCGCGGTATTTTAAATAGCCACTGGCCGATCCTCCAAGAGGATCCTATTATCCAAAAATACATTGGTCCCTGTCCACAAATTACCTTTAGACGAGTTAGATCCCTGGGTGACAAATTAACCTCTAGTTATTATTCAATTACCCCAAAACATAAACAATCCAGACAGGGGATCTCACAATGTGGCAAATGTTCATTTTGTCCATGGGTTAAAACAGGGAAAACCTTTCTACTACCGAATGGGGAAACCTTCACCCCAAAATTTCATGCCAATCGCGACACCGAAGGAGTTGTGTACCTCATGTTATGCCAATGCGGCGCCTTTTATGTAGGCATATATATACATATATGCGCTCAGGTACTGACAACATATTGCCATATTGCACTATGCTGTTAATAGATCTCTCTAACTGACCTATTTTTTATATTATAATGGGTATCATGGGTATTCACCTACAGTAAAATTATTACAACTATTTAGATCTCCCTTTTAAATGACACTTGTGAGATACATACATAGTTACAGTTATGGACCCTCACCTTTATATTTTTAGAGCAATTACCTCCTTACCTTCAGGGGGACCCTCACCTTTATATTTTTAGAGCAATTACCTCCTTACCTTCAGGGGGTCCTCTCTCAGACTGAGCCTACAATTTAATCCAATCCCCCCCAATTCCCTTCCTTCCCCTCCCCCTCCCTCTCTCTCTTTCCTTCCTTTTTTCCCTTAATCCTTCCCCTCCCTGTCTTTCCTTCTTTTCCCTTCTTACCTATCTCTCTCTTCTCCTCCCTTTCTCTTCCCCTCCCATGTCCACTTCCCTCTCCTTCCCTTTTTTTTCCCCCTTCCTCTCTTTCCCCTCTTTCCTCCCGCTTCCCTTCCCCTCCTCCCATTCCTGTCTCTCCCCTCTTTCCTCTCGCTCTCCCCTCTCATCTTTCTCTCCTCCTCCTCGGCAGTCACAATCCTTCTGATTAAAATAGACTTATTTAGTCTTATACATTTACTAATATCACTACTATGTTACATACGTCCCCATGGTATATGAATATTACCCAGATTATGTATTAACACCATCTGTTGGGTCTTAGTGGCAGTGATATCAAATATGCAACAGTTTTGATTACTTAGCTATATCTGTGTAGCTTTTTCATTTCAATTCATTTTTTTTATTTATTGTATGTTTAGTATATTCCAGTAATCTGTTCTGTGCTCCTGAAGAAGCCCTTTGGCGTGCAACATGTTGAGCGAGTTCTTGCTATTGATTATTATCTCTGCATAGCTCCTCCTTAAATACAATACAACCGTATGTAAATTGGTTATCCTAATTATTGCATAACTGATCTCTACAAATACAGAGCTTTGTATGGAGTGTATAAAATGTTAATGTATGGCTATGAACTGATTTCTGTTTCTGTCCTTTTATATTTTTAAACAATCTTTAATAAATCGGATTTTTAATTATATCAACTACAGTGATTATTGTGCCAAAAAAGTCCAAAGCCCAACCTTTCTCTTTTTATATAGCTACTGAGTTTACCTTTACTTAATGTGCTGTTAAGCCTTGCAAAGCTGAAACTGACTTTAAAAAGTGCTGAACTTTTTTTTATAACCTCCCTTCCCCCTCTCCCCCAACACACTCTGCCACTGCTTATTGCGCTACGTGCCTGCTGAAAATTGCTACACACTGAGCAAAAAGATGGGTTTTTACTACAGTACTAAACTAGTAATTGCCAATCCTGTGAGATTTACTGGAAACTGGGAATTTAGTGTTGATTATATAAGTAAGCAAAGAGAATGTGAAGCTGATGTCTAATAACATGACATGTATAAGATATATAAGATAAGATATGCTAAAGGCCCTATTTTATTTTATTCAATGAGAATTGTTATGTATCTTGACATAACTCCATGTCTGCGTGTATTGTGATAAAGTATTTTTTTTATCCTGTCTTTTCGTGAACTCATATAGGGCTATTTCATCTGTTTAAAGAACAGACACATTTCCTGATGGATTTTAAATTACAGAAAATGCTTTTTGCGGACAATACACTGAGGAGAAAGGGATTCCAATGGGGATCTGGAGCTCATGATAAGAGCTGCAAGGGAACGAAGGACATAAACCAGGGTATTGATAGCTCTGAGCATTGTACTGAGAGAAAACAAGAATATACCACTGTATATCTCAAAACCTGGGAGACACAATAGCTTGGATACAACTACATAGCAATAAAAATAGATTATGCTTTATACTTTGCTATAATAGGATTGCCACTTTTCTTTGGGCCCTGTCATTTTGGATATTGATTAAGCTTTATGCTGTGTGGGAAAATCCGATGTGTTGTTTATAGGATGTCAGATTTAGTGTTCCCTTTTCCTAAGCGTGCACTTTTAACAAAAAGTCAACAAAAAAAAGGCATAGACCAGTCATGCCCAGGTGGAGACCAATATCGACTCATAGCAGGACCTCATGCTTTAGAAATTCCTTCTTATGACTTTTTTTTTATCACATACACAGCCCCTGGATTGGGCATTATTGAGGGTACTGTACTGATAAGTTATCGGCTCTGTGCTATCCAACTTCACAGAGTGGCCCAGAATCTCCTCTTTTGTGGTCCATTGCCAGTGCTCTAGGCCAGTGGTTCTCAACCTCAGTCCTCAAGTACCCTCAACAGGTCATGTTTGCAGGTTTTCCTTTATCTTGCAGAAGTACTTTAAATCAGAGTCAATGGCTTGGTATTTTGGACAGCTATTTTATCTAAGAGAAATTCCTAACACATGGCCTGTTGGGGGGGGAGGGGGGTACTTGAGGACTGAGGTTGAGAACCACTGCTCTAGGCAACTCCTCCTCTGCCTGTACCACGATAGCAAGCAGGGCAGTGTGCATCCATAGACATGCACATGGAGGCTCAGCCTCACTCCCCTATCCTCACAGAATTATATTAACAGCACCCGGAGCCAATGGCTGCGGATAGAGAGAGCGAGAGTAGCCCTGCTGCAGACTCAGCAGCTGAATTGAAAGCTGTGGGGAGTTGATCATATAAGGTTTTAACATATGAGAGAGGTACTACTGCTCCTTCTAAAAGGTTGGATAGTAGCCATTTGTCTGCAAGTGCTGCTTATGTATCTTTTATGTTCTCTTCAAAGGTGCATTGTAGCCACTGGCCTGCAAGTGCTGCTAATGCTCTTTTCTTTCTCCTCAAGGCTGAATAGTAGCCACCTTTTTTAAACTGCTGCTAATTGTCCTTATTCTCTTCCTTTTCAAGGGCTTTTTGCAGCCACCTACCTGTAAGTGCTGCTAATGTATCCTTTCCCTTCTATTCCTAAAGGACCTTTTTTTTTTTTTTTATTTAGGGGCAACAGGGCGGACATTTGTTACTGATGCAGCCAAGGCTATGCTTTGTTTATAACACATCACTGCTTACTAATTTACGCAGTAAATTAGAAACCACCAAATTAAATAAAGTAAATTAGAGACCACCGAAGCACCACATATCTACACACCACCACTACTTTGCAAAAATGAAAAAAAAGTTGTCTGTGTCTCTCTCCTCATAAAGGTGATGGCCATTTGTGGATGTGAGTAGAGAGAGAGAAATGTCTCTAATTGTTTTAAAGATCATTTCTAAGGTGCTGAGAGAACAAAATACATTTTAATCAAAGAGTGAGTGGCCAGTCATCTATGAAACAAGATACAAAGGGCAGAAGCCTGATATGTTTCAATGCTGAGAGCCAGACCCAGTCATTTTTCCACAAATCACAAATTTGTTATGGTTTGGGTTTTTGAAATTTACAAATTTTACTTTATAAAATTAGATTTTTATATTTTTTCAGTTCTTCACAGAAGTTTTTTTTTTTTTTTTCCTTATAAAAAGGTCCTTGCCCTGGTCAAGTAAAAGTGGGCAGGGATGGGAAGGCTGTAACTAAATCAACACCTGATAGTTCACAAGAAAAACCCCTTACACCTTGTGATAACTCCACTGCACTTCTGAAATGTGTAACTAAAATAAACTGAAATACACTAAAGCTGCCACTTAATATATAGCAAATGTGTGACTGAATTTAAACCTCTAATATAAGTGGAATAAATAGTAGCGCTGAAATAAAATATGTGCTAATAAAGAGAAAACAGTGATGAACCTAAATAAGCAGTGTAAATATGTAAGTATATGACTACTTAACAAAAGATACCTTACTGTATGTCAATCACAATGTGAAATGCACTCAGAAAAAAGTAATAATTGTGAAAAACAATATGAACAGACATATCATAACAAATGATGGATAAAACACATAGATGTGAAATAATAATAATTAAAGTGTTGGCATAAAGTTCATAAATTGTGCACTAGTAAAGCGACCGCTATAGATCGCTTTACTAATGCATGGAGTTTATGTTATGAGTTCCATTGGAGTGTCATTGGCTTGTTTTGATTTTTACACATGTGAGTGCAATGGTGTGTGAGGCTTTAAGATTTTAATAAATTTGCTGTACTTTATTACACTATTTGGAGCATTTTTTAATTTTCATGTGGAACAATCACTTCTTGAGGAAAAGGATTTGTGGCATTTACGCTTGCTATTTGGAGATCACGTTTAAAATCTGGAGATCACATTTTAACCCCCATTTAGTGTGGGTTGAGGCAAGTTATGTCAAACACGAGTGGGAGGCAATTATAGCTGGTGAGTGCAAAATTTGTAAGCGGGAGTGGAAGCACAAGCACTGAGGTGTGGTGGAAGATCACTAAAAGACAACAAAGAAATGTATTTATTTTTCAGACCATTCATCAGAGTATGCACAATTTATGAACTTTATGACAACACTTTATTATTATTTCACATCTATCACAGGGTGTTGTGTTTTATCCATCATTTGTTATGATATAAGTAATAATTGTGAAAAACAATATGAACAAACATGAGTGCATTTCACATTGGGATTGACATACAGTAAGATATCTTTTGTTAAGTAGTCATATACTTACATATTTACACTGCTTATTTAGGTTCATCACTGTTTTTTGTTTATTAGCACATATTTTATGTCAGTGCTACTGTAACTAAATCAACATACAAGCATTGTATCCATGGACTAATAGGCGTCAATAATGAATTAATGTGTAGAATTGCTATGATATGAATTTGAGGTACTACACTGCCCTGTTGCATGTGTCATGTCAGAGAAAGCCTTCAGCACAGTGAGGGAAATTTGTGAGTGAAAAGCTGATTTTTGATATAATGGAGTGCAGGGCTGCTGATAGAAAGTGCAGAGAGACAGAGAGAAACAAAGTTAGGCTTCATGCACACTGAGCTTAAAAAAAAATCCAGTTCCTTCGGCAGAAAAAAAACACTCATGTAGAGCATTTTTTGTACAAAGTTTAGATGAGCTTAGGAGAGTTTTGCGATTTTTCTGCCAGAAATCTCTAATCAGAAATGCAAACCAGAAGGTTTTTTTTCCTGCCTCTAAACGCTGAGCTCAAAATATGGCTCTAATTGTCCTAATGTGCATGGACACATAGGATAGCATTAAGTTGCTTCTACAGACAGAACACAAAACTCCTGTAGAAGCAGTGATTTTTAAGCCAGTGTGCTTGGAGCCTTACAGGGATAACATACTCAGGAGCAGAGCTAACATTAGTGTCAGTGCTGAGAGGGGGCGCACAGGAAGGGAGATTAGTGAAGGACGACTGTCTTTTTCTCAGCAGATAAAAGCTGGTAGCAGGGAGAAGGGGAGAGACCAGCTTTAAACTGCTGGAGGAAGAAATACACAATTGTCATCCATCACTAATCCCCATCCCTGTGTGGGCCCCCCTGTGTGCTTGGACCCCCTACAAGAGGACCGGTGGTTCCCCCTATCAGCATCCCTGATGGGGTGAGGGTGTTTGGGGTGCACAGGGTTTTCTCTTTTCTTCAGAGGTTACAGTGAGGTGACACAAAAAAAGACAGTTCTTGAATGGACTGTGAGCAAAAACTGCCTAATCTGATGTAATCACCCCAAGGTAGATGTTATAATTAAAAAAAAAAATGTCCAGCTGCAGGAAATTGTTACTGAGGAAAAATTGTCTCATATGTACTAGAGGCCAAGTAAAGCAAGGCTAGGCTCAATGAGCTAGAGACAAAGAGCACAGGGAGGATCTTGATAACCATAATTAAGATACCATAGAGGTTACAGCAGTGTAAAAGAAAGACAGTTCTAATCAGGGAGCATTATCCAAACTCTATTAGAGAGACTAAATGTATAGGCAAGTGTTTTACTATAAGAATTTAATCACCTTGGATGACCCAGAAGTGCAAAATTGGCCAGCATCAGGTAATTTTTAAATAGCAAAGATAGGCCCAATTTACTAGAGACAGGAGCAAAGGCTGGAAATTTACTAGTGAAAATAAGGTGCTTTTTCAGGTTTTTAATCATACAATGGGCTTCATATAGCTCTGAATGGTTGCAAAGTCTCTTTTTCCATTATCTTGGATTTGATCTTGTACCAAAAATCATGTTTATAAATTGTTTTAACTCAGTGATTAGAGCCTTGTATAATACATTGTACTCTATTAAGGATTAGGCACACGTACTCAGCAGTGGTGCTACTAATATAATTTCTTTTTATATCAATGCATACAGCAAGCGTTGTGAATCTGAAATGTAAATACATTTGCAGCAATAGCAATTATGAAATGTACACAGGCTAGAGAGAACAAACTGTGCTGTAATTTTTATCTACAGTATATATTTTATCAAAGGGACAGAGAGATTATAAATAAGTTGTAGAAATAAAAATAACTAAAATGTCCACACATGAAAATACAACATGCATGAACTGTGTGTGCACATGTGCAGTTCCCATTAATATTATACATTCAAACCCTTTGCTTAGTATTTAGTAGAAGCACCCTTTTGATCTAATACAGCCATGAGTCTTTTTGGGAGAGATGCAACAAGTTTTTCACACCTGGATTTGGGGATCCTCTGCCATTCCTCCTTGCAGATCCTCTCCAGTTCTGTCAGGTTGGATGGTAAACGTTGGTGGACAGCCATTTTTAGTTCTCTCCAGTGATGCTCAATTGGGTTTAAGTCAGGGCTCTGGCTGGGCCATTCAAGAACAGTCATTTGTTGTGAAGCCACTCCTTCATTATTTTAGCTGTGTGCTTAGGGTCATTGTCTTGTTGGAAGGTAAACCTTCAGCCCAGTCTGAGGTCCTGAGCACTCTGGAGAAGGTTTTCATCCAGAATATCCCTGTACTTGGCCGCATTCATCTTTCCCTTGATTGCAACCAGTCGTCCTGTCCCTGCAGCTGAAAAACACCCCCACAGCATGATGCTGCCATGCTTCACTGTTGGGACTGTATTGGACAGGTGATGGGCAGTGCCTGGTTTTCTTCACACATACCACTTAGAATTAAGGCCAAAAAGTTCTATCTTGGTCTCATCGGACCAGAGAATCTTATTTCTCACCATCTTGGAGTCCTTTGGGTGTTTTTTAGCAAACTCCATGCAGGCTTTCATGTATCTTGCACTGAGTAGAGGCTTCCGTCGGGCCACTCTGCCATAAAGCCCCAACTGGTGGAGGGCTGCAGTGATTGTTGACTTTCTACAACTTTCTCCCATCTTCCGACTGCATCTCTCGAGCTCAGCCACAGCGATCTTTGGGTTCTTCTTTACCTCTCTCACCGAGGCTCTTCTCCCCCCGATAGCTCAGTTTGGCCGGACAGCCAGCTCTAGGAAGGGTTCTGGTCGCCCCAAACATCTTTCATTTAAGGATTATGGATGCCACTGTGCTCTTAGGAACCTTAAGTGCAGCAGAATTTTTTTGTAATCTTGGCCAGATCTGTGCCTTGCCACAATTCTGTCTCTGAGCTCTTCAGGCAGTTCCTTTAAACTCATGATTCTCATTTGCTCTAACATGCACTGTGAGCTGTAAGGTCTTATATAGACAGGTGTGTGGCTTTCCTAATCAAGTCCAGTCAGTATAATCAAACACAGCTGGACTCAAATGAAGGTGTCAAACCATCTCAAGGATAATCAGAAGAAATGGACAGCACCTGAGTTAAATATATGAGTGTCACAGCAAAGGGTCTGAATACTTAGGACCATGTGATATTTCAGTTTTTCTTTTTTAATAAATCTGCAAAAATGTCAACAATTCTGTGTTTTTCTGTCAATATGGGGTGCTGTGTGTACATTAATGAGGAAAAAATGAATGCAAATGATTTTAGCAAATGGCTGCAATATAACAGAGTGAAAAATGTAAGGGGGCCTGAATACTTTCCGTCCCCACTGTATATATATATTCCAGTTTATTTGTAGTGTCTTGGTATCTCACAGTCTCAGGCACAGCCATTCATATGACAGTACCTTTCTTTTTGGCTATTTACTCACCAGCTCGGGGAAGACACATCTGATGATGTAGAGGTGGAAGACTCCATGTTTGTGCAACTTTCATATATTTGTGTGGCTTTCATTTTTGCAGTGCATTTTATTTTGCTATCCTAAACATGTTTGCCTTATTGCTTTTGCATTTGCACCTATTTGATAAACTTTAACCACTTCAGCCCCAGACCATTATGCTGCCTAAGGACGAGAGGACTTTTTCCAATTTGGCACTGCGTCGCTTTAACTGCTAATTGCGCGGTCATGCAATGCTGTACCCAAACAAAATTTGCGTCCTTTTCTTCCCACAAATATAGCTTTGTTTTGATGGTATTTGATCACCTCTGCCGTTTTTATTTTTTGCGCTATAAATGGAAAAAGACCGAAAATTTTGAAAATTAAAATGATATTTTCTACTGTTTGTTATAAAAAAAATCCAATAAACTCAATTTTAGTCATACATTTAGGCCAAAATGTATTCGGCCACATGTCTTTGGTAAAAAAAAAGTCAATAAGCGTATGTTTATTGGTTTGCGCAAAAGTTATAGCGTCTAGGGTACATTTTCTGGAATTTACACAGCTTTTAGTTTATGACTGCCTATGTCATTTCTTGAGGGGCTAAAATGGCAGGGCAGTACAAACCCCCCCCAAATGACCCCATTTTGGAAAGTAGACACCCCAAGGAAATTGCTGAGAGGCATGTTGAACCCATTGAATATTTATTTTTTTTGTCCCAAGTGATTGAATAATGACAAAAAAAAAAAAATATTTACAAAAAGTTGTCACTAAATGATATATTGCTCACACAGGCCATGGGCCTATGTGGAATTGCACCCCAAAATACATTCAGCTGCTTCTCCTGAGTACGGGGATACCACACGTGTGGGACTTTTTGGGAGCCTAGCCACGTACGGGGCCCCGAAAACCAATCACCGCCTTCAGGATTTCTAAGGGCGTAAATTTTTTATTTCACTCCTTACTACCTATCACAGTTTTGAAGGCCATAAAATGCCCAGATGGCACAAACCCCCCCAAATGACCCTATTTTGGAAAGTAGACACCCCAAGCTATTTGCTAAGAGGCATGGTGAGTATTTTGCAGCTCTCATTTGTTTTCAAAAAGGAAGAAAGGCAAGAAAAATGTATTTTTTTTTCTTTTTTCAATTTTCAAAACTAGTAGACACCCCAAGCTATTTGCTGAGAGGCATGTTGAGTCCATGGAATATTTTATATTTTGACACAAGTTGCGGGAATGTGACAATTTTTTTTTTTTTTTGCACAAAGTTGTCACTAAATGATATATTGCTCACACAGGCCATGGGCATATGTGGAATTGCACCCCAAAATACATTTAGCTGCTTCTCCTGAGTATGGGGATACCACATGTGTGGGACTTTTTGGGAGCCTAGCCGCGTACGGGGCCCCAAAAACCAATCACCACCTTCAGGATTTCTAAGGGTGTAAATTTTTGATTTTACTCTTCACTGCCTATCACAGTTTCGGAGGCCATGGAATGCCCAGTTGGCACAAAACCCCCCAAATGACCCAATTTTGGAAAGTAGACACCGAAAGCTATTTGCTGAGAGGCATGGTGAGTATTTTGCAGCTCTCATTTGTTTTTGAAAATGAAGAAAGACAAGAAAAAACATTTTTTTTTTTCTTTTTTCAATTTTCAAAACTTTGTGACAAAACGTGAGGTCTGCAAAATACTCACTATACCTCTCAGCAAATAGCTTGGGGTGTCTACTTTCCAAAATGGGGTCATTTGGGGGGTTTTGTGCCACCTGGGCATTCCATGGCCTCCGAAACTGTGATAGGCAGTGAAGAGTGAAATCAAAAATTTACCCCCTTAGAAAGCCTGAAGGCGGTGCTTGGTTTTCGGTGTCCTGTACGCCCGCTAGGCTCCCAAAAAATCTCACACATGTGGTATCCCCATACTCAGGAGAAGCAACAGAATGTATTTTGGGGTGTAATTTCTTATATTCCCATGGCATGTTTGAGCAATATATCATTTAGTGAAAACTTTGTGCAAAAAAAAAAAAAAAAAAAAAAAAAAAAAGAAAAGTGTCTCTTTCCCGCAACTTGTGTCACAATATAAAATATTCCATGGACTCGACATGACTCTCAGCAAATAGCTTGAGGTGTCTAAATCAGATATTGATCCGATCAGATACTATACCACTAAGGGAGGTGTACGGTGCGTGCGTGGGTATTAGCGGTACTGGCGCTAACTTGACGCTGCCTGGGGCTGGTGCTTGCCAGTTCACCAAAATGCTACCAAAAAAACTGTTAGCGATCGCAGGGATCAGGCCTGACTCTGCGAACACTGCAGTTATGCATTTAGTGTTTTGTAAGTGACAGTGATCGATCATTACTGCACTTGGGTGGGCTGGGCTGGGCCGGGCAGAGGGGCAAAACGCAGGTGCTAGCAGGTATCTGGGCTGATCCCGCTAACACTGCGTTTTTGGGAACCCTAAACTGCTGGGGACGCTATTGTAGATCTGATCGGATCAGATATTGATCGGTACAGAAACTATACCACTAAGGGAGGCGTATGCTGTGTGCATGGGTGTTAGCGGTACTGGCGCTAATCTGACGCTGCCTGGGGCGACACATATCACCGCCGGGTGATCAGGGGGCTAAACCTTTATTCGGTAATAAACGGCGGGTGCCCTGACACTATAAAAAATAAATGAAACTAACCAGCGTCACCCGTAACAGTTATACGGTGATCAGTGGTGAAAGGGTTAACTAGGGGGCAATCAAGGGGTTAAAACATTTATTAGGTAGTATATGGGGGTCCCTGTCGCTATAAAATGCTGATGGCGAACCTAAATATTTACCTCCCTAACTAGCGTCACCAGTGACACTAATACAGCGATCAGAAAAATGATCGCTTAGTGACACTGGCGACGGGGGGTGATCAAGGGGTTAAAACTTTATTAGGGGGGTTAGGGGGGTATCCTAGACCTAAAGGAGGCTAACAGTAACTGCCCTAACACACTAACTGTCACAAACTGACACCATGCAGTAATCAGAAAAAAAAAAACTGCTTGGTGTCAGTGTGATGGGGGGGGTAATCGGGGGGGGGATCGGGGGTGTAATGTATGCCTGGCGTGTTCTACTGTATGTGTGTGTTTGTGTAACTCACATTCCAGTCTTCTCTCCTCGGCGCCGGAATGGAAAATACCGAGCCGAGGAGAGATGACATCATTTCCTTTGCTGCTGTTTAGCATACAGCAGCAAAGGAATGATTTGATTGGCCGGCGGCGATCGCGAGAGGGGGCCACGAACGGATGGTCTCCCCCTCATCTCTGATCGCCGCTGGTCAGAAGCGGACCGCCTTGGGTATATGTACGTGATTCTGCCTTCCCGTGCCACCTTGCCGACGTACGTCGGCGTGAGGCGGTCCTTAAGTGGTTAAGTTACAGTTACTCTGTCAGATCGTGAAGCCAGTTTCCCAGTTTGTTAAAATACCTTTCGGACAGGTTTATTGAATAGAAAACTGTCATTAGGCAGTTTAAAGGCAGCTGCTTTGGTAAAATAGTAGTTTGGTGGTGCAGCAGACAGCTGGCCTAGAAAGAAGGAAGTATAAATCTGGCCCTGGACGTATGGATTACACTTACACTTTATTATGTGATTTTACCTAGATTGAGCTGCTCAATCTAGGTACAAGGTGAGAGGCTGCATTACTAGTGGAAGTTCTGTAATCTCTGTGAGTTAAACAAAAAATGTGTTTGTGTTACACTTACACATTATTTTGCATACATTTAAAGTAAATCTGGGTAAAATCTAAAAAGAACATATTCAGCCCAACACTCGAATACATGGACAATTTAAGCAACTACTGAATATTAAGTCTAATGATCCTGCCAGAAATACAATCAGCTCTACCTTCCTGACACTGCCATTTTCTGTGCTGAAATAGCGGGGACAGAAAGACAGCTTGTAAAGGAAGGTGGAGAGAGCATGTAAGTGAGAAGCTGTTATGAAGAAGATGAGTGGCAAATGTGCTGAAATAGTCCAGCAGAGAAGAACTAAGGCAAGACTGCCAAGGCTGTTTGGGATTTCAGTTCCACACCACTGCTAAGAGATCCAGATATACATTTATTCCAAATAAATCAAGGGTACAATCCAAAAGGAAGCCAATTCATTTTGGGGTCCAAGAGCATCCCCTCCAACAGGACTTGATTGACCACAATACAAATAGACTAGAAGTGACCTGGACCTCCGGGCAAAAAAAAAAAAAGGTTCTCACATGCAGCCTTTCTTGCACTGCATGGGTCAACTGCTCATTTTGTCTTGGGGTGAGGAGAAAGCTTATCCTTCATTTCACTGGAAAATGGTGCTCCCCACACTGTCCAGCGGTGTCAGGAACAGTCTACAATTTAAGACCACTGGAGCATGGGGGTGATGGCTCGAAGGATTAGCTAATTAAATCTCCTTTCTACTCTCCCCTAGACAAAGTTTTCTTGTCTGGAGTTGGGCTTTAATGTTATTTTTCCAGTGTGATTGCAAGCATAGGTCTTGTCAACAGCTGGTTTGGTAGCCAATATACTGTATTTGGACCACTAGCAGTAGTGTGGTGCTTCAATTTTAATTTTTGTTACATTACACTACAAGCCAAGGAGACCATGGGGTTTAGAAGTTGCTTGCCCAGGAACCAGATCATTTACATCAACACTTTAGACAGCAATACTAGTAATATAATCCTATGGATTCAGTGCTATTTTTCCATATTCCTCAACTGAGATTTCAGTGCAGCAGTGACAGTGTTGTCAGCCCACTACAGGAAATTAGGAGCTGACTGCATACATTGAGGAGATGTGTTCAATTTGTTTTTTAAATTTGCCCATTTAAGATGAAAAATGTATCCTTTTAGATGAAAAATATATCTAATACTAAATCCACTTTAAATATAGACAATGCAAGCCTAGCATTTGTTTATTATGACTACTGTAGATGGTAAGAACATTCTATATGAAGCGAACAATATACTGTATTGTTAAGCTGTGCTATATTTCTCTATTACAAGTCATTTGTGCTAATTACTGATCCCCCACGATCTATTAGGACTGACAAATATTTTCCTTTTAACATATTTTGATACCTTTGTAATATTACAGAATAGGTACACCATAATCAAGTTCTCTGTGTATTACAGACACAGTCTCATCTAAGAAAAACATGACCCTGGCAGAGTTCTGACAACCTTATAACATGAGACTGTGAAAACCATAGCTGGTTTGTTTAATCTCAGTGACTTTTTGCTGAATCCCAAGTGGTGTGTTCAGTGTTATGAGCTACGTGCATGAAATTAATTGTCAGCATTCATTTCCATGCTTGCCAGTCTCAACATTCCCCACAGAAGAACATGTTAAATCATTTTGGATAATTGTGATCAGTTTAAACTAAGCAACTTTCCAAATTGCTTTTGCTAAAAAGGTAGAATTAATGCGATTTTTCTGATGAATACTCAGTCAATCAATTTAGATCAGCCAAATTTTTCCATTATAAACTGTATTCTTTTAAAAAATAACAAATATACTTGATATATTTTCCGCACTGTCACTAAAATAAAACGTCCAAGATAAGTATAATTTGACTGTTTTACTGTGGTTAATGATTAATTAATGTAGTTTTTGCCTCCATTGTAGTGAATGGAGCAGTGATTCACTGTGTAGGTCTGCTCAGGATTTCCTGAGCTGAGAGTTTGATTACTCTCCCCTGCCTCTGGGAGACGTTTCCAGAACACAGGGCTAGGAGATTCCAATGATTGGTTGTATATGTATCATGCCCCAGCCAATCCCTGAAAGGAGGCATCCAGAACGTGCCTGGGGAGGTGATAAATGTACAGGACTGAACAGATTTTGCTTTCCACTTCAGGGAGGGTTTCAGCCTCCTGGGGGCCATTTCCCCTGGCAGATGGCCAGAAAAACAAGAAAAATGTACTCTGGACCACAGCAGCTGCTGGGTTGAGGGCCTGGAGAAGATTTATAATGGATGTTTGCTGGAGGGCACTGCACTTGGTCTGGAGAAGGAACTTGTTATCTCCCTCACTGAGAGTCTAACTGTGGATGTTGGGTGGCAGATGACTCCTGGGACACTGTGAGTAAAGACCTTGCTATTGACTATTAGTTGTGCAAGTGCCAGAAATAGGGATGAGCCCAACACCCCCCCCTGTTCGGTTCGCACCAGAACATGCGAACAGGAAAAAAGTTCGCTCGAACACGCGAACACCGTTAAAGTCTATGGGACACGAACATGAATAATCAAAAGTGATAATTTTAAAGGCTTATATGCAAGTTATTGTCATAAAAAGTGTTTGGGGACCCGGGTCCTGCCCCAGGGGACATGGATCAATGCAAAAAAAAGTTTTAAAAACGGCTGTTTTTTCAGGAGCAGTGATTTTAATAATGCTTAAAGTCAAACAATAAAAGTGTAATATCCCTTTAAATTTCGTACCTGGGGGGTGTCTATAGTATGCCTATAAAGGGGCGCATGTTTCCCGTGTTTAGAACAGTCTGACAGCAAAATGACATTTTGAAGGAAAAAACCCATTTAAAACTACCCGCGGCTATTGCATTGCCGACAATACACATAGAAGTTCATTGATAAAAACGGCATGGGAATTCCCCACAGGGAAACCCCGAACCAATATTAAAAATAAAAAAATGATGTGGGGGTCCCCCTAAATTCCATACCAGGCCCTTCAGGTCTGGTATGGACATTAAGGGGAACCCCGGCCAAAAAAAAAAACCGGCGTGGGGTCCCCCCAAAAATCCATACCAGACCCTTATCCGAGCACACAACCTGGCAGGCCG
Source organism: Aquarana catesbeiana (assembly GCF_042186555.1). NCBI lineage: Eukaryota > Metazoa > Chordata > Amphibia > Anura > Ranidae > Aquarana > Aquarana catesbeiana. Next base: position 93,022,165 of record NC_133326.1, on the reverse strand, counting down.
CAGGAAAAGAGGGGGGGCGAGAATGCGGCCCCCCCTCCTGAACCGTACCAGGCCACATGCCCTCAACATTGGGAGGGTGCTTTGGGGTAGCCCCCCAAAACACCTTGTCCCCATGTTGATGAGGACAAGGGCCTCATCCCCACAACCCTGGCCGGTGGTTGTGGGGGTCTGCGGGTGGGGGGCTTATCGGAATCTGGAAGCCCCCTTTAACAAGGGGACCCCCAGATCACGGCGCCCCCCCTGTGTGAAATGGTAAGGGGGTACTTACCCCTACCATTTCACTAAACAACTGTCAAAAATGTTAAAAATGACAAGAGACAGTTTTTGACAATTCCTTTATTTAAATGCTTCTTCTTTCTTCTATCTTCCTTCATCTTCTTCTTCTGGCTCTTCTGGTTCTTCCTCCAGCGTTCTCGTTCAGCCCCCCTCTGACGCACGGTGACTTGACGGGACTTCCCTGTGACATCACGGGGAATGCCACAGGGAAATCCCGTCATGTCCCGTGCGTCAGAGGGGGCGGGGTCACCGGGTGGCCCCACCCCCCGTTATTTAAGAACCGTCAGACGAGGAGACGCCGTCACACAGTGGGAGCCTCCCTCCATGCCAGCATGGATGCGGAGCGGCCCGGAGAAGAAAATGAAGAAGAGAAGAAGAGAAGGAAGAAGAGAAGAGGATGAAGAAGAAGATGAAGAGAAGAGCGGGAGCCTCCCCCCATGCCATGGGTGCGGAGCGGCCCGAGGAGAAGAAGATAGAAGACGCCGCAGAGGAGATGCTGGACGAGAACGCCGGAGGAAGAACCAGAAGAGCCAGAAGAACCAGAAGAAGATGAAGGAAGATAGAAGAAAGAAGAAGCATTTAAATAAAGGAATTGTCAAAAACTGTCTCTTGTCATTTTTAACATTTTTGACAGTTTTTTAGTGAAATGGTAGGGGTAAGTACCCCCTTACCATTTCACACAGGGGGGGCGCCGGGATCTGGGGTCCCCTTGTTAAAGGGGGCTTCCAGATTCCGATAAGCCCCTCAGCCCGCAGACCCCCACAACCACCGGCCAGGGTTGTGGGGATGAGGCCCTTGTCCTCATCAACATGGGTACAAGGTGTTTTGGGGGCTACCCCAAAGCACCCCGCCCAATGTTGAGGGCATGTGGCCTGGTACGGTTCAGGAGGGGGGGGCCGCACTCTCGTCCCCCCTGTTTTCCTGCGGCCTGCCAGGTTGCGTGCTCGGATAAGGGTCTGGTATGGATTTTTGGGAGGACCCCACGCCGTTTTTTTTTTTTAATTTTGGCCGGGGTTCCCCTTAATATCCATACCAGACCTGAAGGGCCTAGTATGGAATTTAGGGGGACCCCCACGTCATTTTTTTTTTAAATTTTGGTTCGGGGTTTCCCTGTGGGGAATTCCTATGCCGTTTTTATCAATGAACTTCTATGTGTATTGTCGGCAATGCAATAGCCACGGATAGTTTTAAATGGGTTTTTTCCTTCAAAATGTCATTTTGCTGTCAGACTGTTCTAAACACAGGAAACATGCGCCCCTTTACAGGCATACTATAGACACCCCCCAGGTATGAAATTTAAAGGGATATTACACTTTTATTGTTTGACTTTAAGCATTATTAAAATCACTGTTCCTGAAAAAACGGCCGTTTTTAAAACTTTTTTTTTGCATTGATCCATGTCCCCTGGGGCAGGACCCGGGTCCCCAAACACTTTTTATGACAATAACTTGCATATAAGCCTTTAAAATTAGCACTTTTGATTTCTCCCATAGTGTTTTAAAGGGTGTTCTGCGGCATTCGAATTTGCCGCTAACACCCCAAATTGTTCGCTGTTCGGCGAACTTGCGAACAGCCAATGTTTGAGTCGAACATGAGTTCGACTCGAACTCGAAGCTCATCCCTAGCCAGAAGGGAACAGAGTGCCAGAGGTTGATATAGGGACTGGGACTGCTACTATAGGGTCCTAGATAAACTGGCCATTCACTGTTACCTCCAGGAGAAGCTACTATTAGAAGATTAGTGAGAAGTCTGTCCTCACATTACTTGTTATTAATAGTTTTGGAGTATCCTGTGACCCTAAACCTCTCTCCTTTTAAAATTCTTCAGCAATAAATACTAAGAAGACATCCCCTAGATTGAGCCTAAATTGTCAGTGTGTGTGGGACTGTGCTTGTGTAATTGGCAGCCTCTGTTCCACTATAGAAGACCTGGATATATTATTAGCAGCTCCTTCAGAGGTACAGTATCTCACAAAAGTGAGTACACCCTCACATTTTTGTAAATATTTTATAATATCTTTTTATGTGACAACACTGAAGACATTATACTTTGCTACAATGTAAAGTAGTGAGTGTACAGCTTGTATAACAGTGTCAATTTTCTGTCCCCTCTAAATAACACACACAGCCATTAATGTCTAAACCGCTGGCAACAAAAGTGAGTACACCCCTAAGTGAAAATGTCCAAATTGGGCCCAAAGTGTCAATATTTTGTGTGGCCACCATTATCTTCCAAACACTGCCTTAACCCTCTTGGGTTTGGGGGTTCATCAAAGCTTCACATGTTGCCACTGGAGTCCTCTTCCACTCCTCCATGACTACATCATAGAGCTGGTGAATGTTACTGACCTTACGCTCCTCCACCTTCTGTTTGAGGATGTCCCACAGATGCTCAATGGGGTTTTAGGTCTGGACACGTGCTTGGCCAGTCCATCATCTTTACCCTCAGCTTCTTTACCAAGGCAATGATCATCTTGAAGGTGTGTTTGGGGTCATTATCATGCTAGAATATTACCCTGCTGCAAAGTCTCCAAAGGGAGGGGATCATGCTCTGCTTCAGTATGTCACAATACATGTTGGCATTCATGGTTCCCTCAATGAACTGTAGCTCCCCTGTGCCAGTAGTGCTCATGCAGCCCCAGACCATGACACTCCCACCACCATGCTTGACTGTAGGCAAGACGCACTTGTCTTTGTACTCTTCACCTGGTTGCTGCCACACACGCTTGACACTATCTAAATCAAATAAGTTTATCTTGGTCTCATTAGACCACAGAACATGGTTCCAGTAATCCATGTCCTTAGTCTGCTTGTCTTCAGCAAACTGTTTGCTGGCTTCTTTGTGTATCATCTTTAGAAGAGGCTTCCTTTTGGGATGACAGCCATGCAGTCCAATTTGATGCAGTGTGCTGCGCATGGTCTGAGTGCTGACAGGCTCACCCTCCACCCCTTCAACCTCTGCAGCAATGATGGCAGCACTCATACATCTATTTTCCAAAGACAACCTCTGGATGAGACGCTGAGCTCGACATTCCACCATGGCGAGGCCTGTTCAGAGTGATACCTGTCCTGTTAAACCGCTGTATGGTCTTGGCCACCGTGCTGCAGCTCAGTATTAGGGTCTTGGCAATCTTCTTATAGCCTAGGCCAGTGATGGCAAACCTTGGCACCCCAGATGTTTTGGAACTACATTTCCAATGATGCTCCGCACTCTGCAGTGTAGTTGAGCATCATGGGAAATGTAATTCCAAAACATCTGGGGTGCCAAGGTTCGCCATCACTGGCCTAGGCCATCTTTATGTAGAGCAACAATTCTTTTTTTCAGATCCTCAGAGTTCTTTGACATGAGGTGCTATGTTGAACTTCCAGTCGCCAGTATAAGAGAGCGAGAGCGATAACACCAAATTTAACACACCTGCTCCCCATTCACACCTGAGACCTTGTAACACTAACGAGCCACATGACACTGTGGAGGGAAAATGGCTAAATGGGCCAAGTTTGGACAATTTTACTTAGGGGTGTACTCACTTTTGTTGCCAGCGGTTTAGACATTAATGGCTGTGTGTTGAATTATTTTGAAGGGACAGCAAATTTACACTGTTATACAAGCTGTACGCTTACTACTTTACATAGTAGCAAAGTATCATTTCTTCAGTGTTGTGACATAAAAATATATAATAAAATATTTACAAAAATGTGAGGGGTGTACTCACTTTTGTGAGATACTGTAAGTGCTACACATAGTAAGTGTAGAGAAAGTGTAGTGAGTCAACAGCATGTTTCTGACATAGGCTTTTGAAATTTGTTTAGAAAGGAAAATAATTGGGGCATAACTTGGCGGGTGTTGTATATTTATATTCTGTTGCTAGAGCTTATTTTTATTCCAGAGTCAGCAGCATGTTTGACACAGGCAAAGCTGTCATTTTTTTTCAGCATATCACTGCATACCTGTGAGATACAGTAGCGTGCATCAAAGCACCGCATATTTATCCTCCCCTATTCCCATAGCTGCCATTATGTTTAGACAAACCCCTTTATTTAAAAAAAAAAGGCAGGCAGACTTAAAATGAGTCAGAAGTTCTGTATGCAGTAGTAGATAGTAGGGGCAAGCAGGTTCTGTAAGACAAAGAGGTGGTCAGGCTACACCATCTAGAGGCAAGGCACATCTGCCTTTTCTTTCTCAGATTGACCATGCTATACAGCAACAGCAAACTCAGGAGGTAGCTGAGTGGATAACACAGCCTCCCTTTTCTTCCTCTCAGATAGTCAGTTGTCTGCAACTGCTGCTAATGTTTTTCCTCTGCCTATTTTTGCTGCTGATCCCAGCATAGCCTTGCAAACTGGCAATTAGGAGACACTAGAATTGTTTAATCACATGATCGCTGATTTGCTGCAGGAAGATCATCTTGGTTATGATGCACAAACATTATTGCTTTTAGATATTGAGGATGGGTAAGGGGATCTCCCTCAGGGCTTGGTGGGTGCAACACCTTAATTGGACAAGGAGGCAGCAAAAAAGCTACCCGCCTCCTGTCCTTCATCTCTCACTTTGCACATCACTCTGCCCTCCACAAAATGATCATGCTGCATTTATTACAGCATATGTGGCTTCTGGTGACAGTGAGGGAAGTCTCAAAGGTTTTTAGAGGCATAGAATATGCCAAATAATTTGAGAAAGAGGGTCATGAGGCCATGCTGAGAAAAGTCAAGCAAAGGCTTGAACATCTGTAGAATTATCTTACACCCACCCTGCTATCTCCAGCATCATCCTTCCCAAGGCAGGTGTCTCTTGCACAGTTGCTGGAAAGGAAATATAAAAATATCCCCAAATAACCCCAATGCCCAGCATCTTAATGTCAGCTTTGAAAAGCTGCAGGCTTTGCAGCTGCTCCTTTACAAGCTCATGGATTTAGCCCCCTTCCATTAGTTTATGGCCTGTGCTGCTCAGAAGGCTATCCCTGGCTCAGCAGCAGACAACAGATATGTGGTCCAGGGATGCCACATATTCTTCGCATCTCATTAAATCAATCTTCTGGCAGCTGAGATTGATGCAAGATTAAGATTTTTCAAGAAAAGTCCAGAAAAAAAGTGGGGCTTTCTCCATATGTATCTAGATACTTACCTATTCATGGTAACCCTATGTTTCATCAAAGCATACAATACAAGGCCTTTTCGATCTGGAGTCTATGACAGGTTTTTTTTTATGTTTAAGATGAATCCTGCTGGTAACTTAACACCCTTTAAGAACCTCTCTACAAACTTCAGTTTGTCTGAACACCTCTTTTTATATTACTGCATTTGCTGTGCTCAGAATATGTAAAATCCTTCTGTTCGAAGAGGGCTAATAGAATCCAGCCTTCCCTGATCAAAGGTTTGATAGAGAAACAAGCTTACTCTAAAACGGCCCTGACCCATTGAGGCATGGACACCAAAGTAACATCCACATGAATGGCGGAACTCAAGGTTTCCCGGCAGAACATTGCCCAAAGCATCATACTGCCTCTGCAGGCTTGCCTTCTTATACCATATCCTGGTGCCACCTCTTCTCCAGGAAAGTGACGCACATGCACCCTGGCCATCCACATGATGTAAAAGAAAATATGATTCATCAGACCAGGCCACTTTCTTCCATTGCACCGTAGTCCAGCTCTTGTGACCATAGTAGAAGCTTTTGGCTGTGGACATGGATCACCATGGGCTTCACAGCCCCATACACAACAAACTGTGATGCCCATTTTTTTTCTTTCTGCTTTCACCATATCAACTTTATGGACAACACATTCACTTGCTGCCTAATATATCCCACCAATTTTCAGATGCCATTGTAATGAGATATTTCCTTTACCTGTCAGTGGTCATAATGTTATGGCTGATCGCTGATCGGTGTATACCAACCTTTCACTGCATATTTCACATAACTTCTCTCATCTTCTTCTGTATCTATGCATCAAAACTATATTTATAATATAATTATGGGACTTTTGAGGCATAGAATTTAGTAGAAAAAATTATACTGGAGTTTGGAGGAGGAGGATAAGGGGAGAAAAGGCATGTGGGACCTGTGGGAGATGTATGTGAGTCCATGAAACGTTATTACACAGTGTGTGAAATTTTGTTAATATATATATATATATATTTAAAACTTGTCATTTCATTCAGATGGCACAAATAAAGTCTACACTGATAACTCCTGATGAATAGGACCATGTCTAAGAAACGCATTGAGATTGAATGACTATTATATGCAATTATCACAGTATTTGGGATTGATTGTTTTACAATTGTAATATATTTTAGTATAGTCTGCTACTGTATGGAACAATATTGTCTAATTTTAACTGAATGAAATAAATGTTTTTTTCTACTAAATGTTATGCCTCAAAAGTCCCATTATTAAACTATAGATATAGTTTTGATGCATCAAATTCAGGGATGTGGTATATAAATTAAATTATCCTTTTTTGATCAGATTTCTTCTGTATCTAATTGGGGTAAGGACTTTCCAGAGGTTACTGACAAGCTTGTCAGCAGCTACGAGGTTCTAAAGCAAGTGACCAGTGAGACTTGTAGAGAGTCACAGTTCAAACTTCTTCACAGAGCCTTTATTTAATTTCTCTCAGCAAAGGATAACCCTCAACTACCTATCTCTCTACCGTGTGGCTCCTGTTGGCCTTCCCTTATGCAACATTTTTTGGGCAATTGTCAGAAATGTGATAGAACCACCTCAACAACCATCATTTCATTGTTTTAATCAACAAGGATTCTACACATGTGGGACATGCTATGCATTTGTGAGAGTGAGGGGAAATTGTCATAAATTGTGGACTAGAATTAGTTGACGTTTTTGCTCCTGTCATAATTGTATATCATATTCAAGTATTCACTTCAATGATTCAAACTGTATGTACTGTAGCTTTCTTTTGTAAAACCCAATAAAATGTACTTTAAAAAAAACTGACTTTGCTCTATGTTATCTTCCAGCAAGGTTAAGTTGTTTCTACACCTATAAAACTGCCTTTTAGGTATATTGTCAACCCACCCGGAGTGATGACAACTGGTAAAATACAGGTCCTGCCATGGGTTTGAAATTACTTTTTGAAATGGTGGTGTTCCCTCTAAAGCCTATTTCAAGATCCAAAAAGATCAGGGAGGTAGCATTGCATATGTATGTGTAAAGGCTAGGCCAAATGGGTTGTTGTTACAATAATCAACAAGCTGGACTAACGTTGGAAGGGGCTGTCCCAGATAATCACAATTTCATCTATATATAAGATCCAAAAAAGATTATATATTTGACAAAAGGATTGGTTTTGAAAATGTGGCAAAACTTTAAAGTCAGTTGTAGTAGCTTGGTACTAAATGTGTTCCCAAAGTTATGCCGGTCTGTTGTATGTATAGCTCCCATTAAATTAGTAGTCAAATTAGTAGTCATGTTCAAAACAAAACCTGGTACACTTCAAGACAAATTCAGCCTGTTTATAATTAAGATCCATGCTGGAACTGAGAAAATTATTTATTTCACGCAGGCAAATCTCATGGGGGATAGACGTGTACAATAAGCATAATGTCTAATGAGAGCCAGCAATAGGTATACCAGATTCTCTTAAGGTGTGTAGATTCTTGAAAGAAAGGGCACCCCCACCTCTGGCCACATGCGGTATTGCATGCAATAGAAGTCAATGTGGAACAAATTATCTTCCCTTCCATTGACTTCTATGGGGAAACTCGCTTTGATATGCGAGTGCTTTGGATTACAAGCATTCTCCTGGAACAGATTATGCTCGTAATTCAAGGTTCCACTGTATATATATATACTCTGCATCCAGTGTAGCCTATATCTACAGTGCATTCCTTGGTGTACTATTTCTAATATACTTCAGGCAGTATATATATATATATATATATATATATATATATATATATATACAAACACACATACACCGCCTGAAGTATATTAGAAATAGTACACCGCGGAATGCACTATAGATATAGGCTACACTGGATGCAGAGTATTTACAAGTTAGTGTAGAGGCTATATATATATATATATATATATATATATATATATATATATATATATATATATATATATATATATATACACACACACACACACACACACACACACACACACTCACTCTATATATATATATATATATATATATATATATATATATACACATATAAATACACATACATACATACACAATACAGTGCAGCTGTAGTGCAGCTGCTACTACTTTTCTGGTGGTGTACACAGTACATAATATAGTGCAGCTGCTACTACTTTTCTGGTGGTGTACATAGTACACAATACAGTGCAGCTGTAGAGCATTTGCTACTACACTTCTGGTGGTGTACACAGTACACAATACAGTGCAGCCATAGTGCAGTTGCTACTACACTTCTGGTGGTGTACACAGTACTGTGCAGCTGTAGTGCAGTTGCTACTACACTTCTAGTGGTGTACACAGTACACAATACAGTGTAGTGTGGTGTTGCAAAACAAACTATACATCATGTCTTGAAGGCCACCAAGGAGAGGCAGACGCTCACATGCCACTAAAAGGGGGCAAGCAGCCTCTGTGTCTACAGTCAACAGTGCTGGTCATGGACATGATGCATCCTCTGCATGTGGCCGTGGGGCACGCTTGTCCTTTTTTCTGCTGCTGGCCATGTTATTGAGCCAGAACATGCAGAAGAGTTGATGGAGTGGATAACAAAGCCATCCTCATCCTCTGTCACCCAGGCTCAGAATAGTTTACCTTCTAATGCAGCTGCCAAAGTGGCCTATTCCACTAGCTCATTGTCCACAGTCACTCCTTCCATAGCCCCACCATCACCCATGGAAGAGTCCCCCGAATCATTCAACCACAGTGTCGGGTACATGCTGCTGGAGGTTGCGCAGCAATTTGAAGGCTCCAATGTCGGTTACCAGGTTGAGGAAGGGAGTAACGTGAGCCTAGAGAGAGGGGGTGCCCAAGAAGGACAAGAAAAAGGCAGTCATGTTCCCCCAGCTGCAGCATACTGCCAAGTTTGCTCCAGTAACAAGGGAGGGAGGGGATGATGAGGTCACTGACTACTTGGGTGCTTGATAGAAGAGAGGAGGAGGAGGAGGTGGCACAAATCCAGTGAGGCAGGATGTCCTCTAGGGGACAGCTTAAGGGCAGCCACCCTGCTGCATCACACCGCAGAGCTCTGCAGGTGCAGGGCACTGCTGACTCCCACTGATTTTGAAAAGTTCCTTGGTATGGGACTTTTTTGACATGTGTGCAGCAGATCGCACCATTGCTGTTTGCAACCTATGACCAGACATATGATGACCTCACCTGCAGTCTGTTGGCAACAGCACTTGAAAAACCCACATCAGAGAAAAAGGTGGATTTCTCCTTGCTCCTCATCTGGGATCTCCAACCCCACTATACCTCCAGTCCTCTCAAAAACCTGCACTGAGAGGAATGAAGGTATAGCAATAGGTGTCCCAAGCACTTGCAGCCAATCTGTTATCAGTACACCACCATCTGATTTTAGCAGGCAAATTTCCCTACCCCAGTTGCTAAACCGTAAAAAGAAATTCGGTCCCAGCCATCCACATGCTCAGCGTCTGAATGCTAGCTTGACCAAATTGCTAGCACTGCAACTACTGCCTTTTCAGGTGGTAGACTCCACCCCCTTTCATGAATTTGTGGAATGTGCTGTACCTCAGTGGCAGTTCAGAGTATATAGTGCCTGGGGGCCCCCCCCACCATTTTTTTTTAAATTTAGGTGTGGGGTTCCCCTTAATATCCATACCAGACCCAAAGGGCTTGGTAATGTGCTGGAGGGAGGACCCATGCCGTTTTTTCCAATGATTTTCATCTATATTGCCGAGACCCAACAATACATTACAGCCGCAAGCAGTTTTAAATTTTTTTTTTTTATTGGAAATGTAATTTTGCTGTGGTATTGTTCTAAACATGGGAAAACTGCGCCACTTTACAGGCATACTATAGACACCCCTCAGGCACGATATTTAATTGTTATTGTTTCACTGCAAGCATTATTAAAATCACTGCTCCCGAAAAAACGTGTTTTTAGAACTTTTTTTGCATTGATACATGTCCCCTGGGGCAGGACCCGGGTCCCCAAACACTTTTTATGGTAATAACTTGCATATAAGCCTTTAAAATTAGCACTTTTGATTTTTCACGTTCATGTCCCATAGTCTTTAATGGTGTTTGCGTGTTCGAACAAACTTTTTGCATGTGCGCATGTTCTGTTTTTCAGGGGGTGTTCAGCTCATCCCTACCTACCACTTGACCAAATCCACTTTGTTTAAGAATATTAATTGATTAATCAGGAATTTAGCCATTAGATGGTTTAATATACCATAATGAAAACACAACAAAGTCAATCTAGTAATACCATCCTTCGGAGAATTGTCCCCTTAATATAATGTGAAAAATATGACCTAAGAGCTGTAAGCATTCTTAAAGCGGGGTTCCACCCAAATTTTGAATAATATCTGTATGTATTCTCTTCCTTGTCTAGATGCTGACATGCTGTTTAAAAAAATTTAAATCGCCGTAATTACCTTTTATTTTTCTATTCTTCTTTGCACTTCCTGGTTCTCCTCCCATGGGAGTAGGCGTGTTTCTAGCCTCTCCCAGACTCCTGGGAGCTAGTCTCAGGCTTCCCAGGATGCCACTGAGCATGTGCGGGAACGAGCGGTGAATGCTGGGCGCACAGCATTCACCACATCCAGGAAATAAATGCTTGTGGGCTTCAAATGCCCACAATGAAGATGGAAACCGCCTGTAGTGAATAATATAAGTTATTCTTTCCGACGAAATCTGACACAAGCGGACATATTACACACAATATGTGAGTATGTAATGCTGAGAAGAAAAGTTTGTGAATGAACTAAAAAAAAAAAAAACGATAGATAGGTGGACCCCCGCTTTAAAGTATAAAAGTATAACTAAAGGCACTTAAACACTTGTCAGTTTTCATTATTGTCTGTGCCCCCATTAAGGAGATCCACCCTTTCCATTTGTCCTTTTTGCCATTATTAGGTGTGAATGGGGAGCAGGTGTTTTTAATTTGGTGTTATCGCTCTCACTCTCTCATACTGGTCACTGGAAGTTCAACATGGCACCTCATGGCAAAGAACTCTCCGGGGATCTGAAAAAAAGAATTGTTGCTTGACATAAAGATGGATTAGGCTATAAACTGAAACTGAGCTGCAGCACGGTGGCCAACACCATACAGAGGTTTAACAGGACAGGTTCCACTCAGAGCAGGCCTCGCCATGGTCGACCAAAGAAGTTGAGTGCATGTGCTCAGCCTCATATCCAGAGGTCGTCTTTGGGAAAAAGACCTATGAGTGCTGCCAGCATTGCTGCAGAGATTGAAGGGGTGGGGGGGTAGGGTGCCCACATGTCCCAGATTGCCCGGGACATTCCTGCAATTAGCAGGTCTGTCCCGGGCACCTTCATTCCGGGACAATACATTGGCCCAGAATGAAACTGATGCAGCCATTCACGATTTTCCATTGACTGCCAAATGTCGATGATGTCATCCGGCCGGTCCAGCCCAGTGGTGTAGCGTGGGGGTGGGCAGCCTAAGTGACTTCTTCCAGGCTCCACACACCTCCAATGAGGCAGACTCCTCAGCACCCGGGTCTCCGCCCGCCCAGGGACTCCAGTGGTACAGCCTGCCCTGTCCCCCATGATTCCTCAGGTGCATGCCACTGCCCACCCCAGGCAGCCTGTGTGTGACTGAGTGGAAGGGGCAGTGCTCGGTGCAGGCAAGCATACGGCGGCTGCTGATGGAGTTCCAAGCCTGCGAGGGATAGCAGTTATCTATGGATGATTTTCATGGAGTGGTGAGTGAAATCCACCGATCTACCTTATGTTTGTGTGGGGGAGTAGTTAGTAGTGTGAGTAGTGCAGGAAGGAGTGTAGTGGTCAGGTAGGTCAGTATAGGGGTCAGTGTAGTGGACAGGTAGGTCAGTGTAGTGGACAGTGTAGTGGACAGGTAGGTCAGTGGTCAGTGTAGTGGACAGTGTAGTGGACAGGTAGGTCAGTGTAGTGGACAGTGTAGTGGACAGGTAGGTCAGTGTAGTGGGCAGGTAGGTTAGTGTAGTGGACAGAATAGTGGACAGGTAGGTCAGTGTAGTGGACAGTATAGTGGACAGGTAGGTCAGTGTAGTGGACAGGTAGGTCAGTGTAGTGGACAATATAGTGGGCAGGCAGGTCAGTGCAGTGGTCAGTGTAGGAATGATGTAGGTCAGTGTAGGAATCGGATAGGCCAGAGTAGGAATCAGGTAGGTCAGTGTAAGGGTCAGTGCGTCACTTTAGATACAAAGATTAAACAAACGCACTTTATATGTCAGCCTAACATTGAATCTAAGTGGCCACCTGCAGCTACAATGTTAGGCTATACATGAAACAAATGCTTTTTCTATCTAAGGCACTAAAGTTGCATATAAACCCCGCTCCGCTCTCAAGCCCAACCACCCGCCATCTGCATTGTAAGCCAAGTGACATTTCTTAAATAGGTAAGGGGTAGTGCTACCCAGTGATGTCACATGGTGGCACCGTCCCCTTGTGATGTCACCGACCAACGCATGCAGGGAGGGTGTCCCTGAATGGCATTTTGGAAATGTGGTCACCCTAGGGGGGGTCAGCCTGTCAGTGCTCAGACCATACACCGCACACTGCATCAAATTGGCCTGCATGGCTGTCATCCCAGAAGGATGATGCACAAGAAAGACCGAAAACAGTTTGCTGAAGACAAGCAGACTAAGGACTAGGGATGAGCTTCGTGTTCGAATCGAACACATGTTTGACTTGAACATCGCCTGTTTGGTCGTTCGCCGAATTACGAACAATATGGGCCGTTCGTGCCAAATTTGAGTGGCACGTCGTGGCCCATAATTCACTGTGGCATGGTAGTGCATTGCTGGCTGATGATTGGCCAAGCATGCACTATGACCCGCATGCTTGGCCAATCACAGCGCCGTCTGTACAGAGAGCCGTAATTGACCAAAGCCAGGGTGGCTTTGGCCAATTATGGCTCAGGGGGTTTAGTACATGCCCCACACTATATAAGGCTGCCTGCACGGCAGCACTGTGTAGTGTGTCCGGCGTTGAGAGATAGAGAGACAGTGTCATTTGATTTAAGTTAGATTAGTTATATAGTAGGCAGGCGAGTCAGTTAGCTACACTTACAGTAAATATTATATATATATATATATACACACACACACACACACACACACACACACACACACACACACACACACACACACACACACACTGTATTCAGTTTAGCTAGATCCGTTCCTGTTATTCTCTTCCTACTACTGACAAGCAGGTGTTTTTACAGTATTTACAGCTACCTGAAGAAAATTGCTGGTGTTCTTCTGATCCTATTAGCCCTAATAGCTACAGTATTTACAGTTAGTGTAGTGCGTCCTCTGCACAGTGTGCGCCTAAAGCTACCTGAAGAAAATTAGTGGTGTTCTTCTGATCCTATTATTACAGTACCGCAGGCAGCTGTAGTATTTACAAGTTAGTGTAGTGCGTCCTCTGCACAGTGTGCACCTAAAGCTACCTGAAGAAAATTAGTGGTGTTCTTCTGATCCTATTAGTACAGTACTGCAGGCAGCTGCAGTATTTACAAGTTAGTGTAGTGCATCCCCTGCACAGTGTGCACCTAAAGCCACCTGAAAAAAATTAGTGGTGTTCTTCTGATCCTATTAATACCACAGGCAGGCAGCTACAGTATTTACAGTTAGTGTAGTGCGTCCTACGCACAGTGTGTACCTAAAGCTACCTGAATAAAATTGGTGGTGTTCTTCTGTGCCTATTAATACCACAGGGGGCAGCTACAGTATTTACAGTTAGTGTACTGTGTCCTCTGCACAGTGTGCACCTAAAGCTACCTGAAGAAAATTAGTGGTGTTCTTCTGATCCTATTAATACCACAGGCAGGCAGCTACAGTATTTACAGTTAGTATGCTGTGTCCTCTGCACAGTGTGCACCTAAAGCTACCTGAAGACAATTGCTGGTGTTCTCATACTAATAAAACTACAGGCAGGCAGTCGATTCTGCTAGCTGCAGTATCAATATATATATACACACACACACACACACACACACACACACACACACACACACACACACACACACACACACACACATATACACATACATCCCAGCTTTGTGCAGCTACATCTCACTGCAGGTCATTAGTATGTCTAGAAGGCCAACAAGGAGAGGCAGACAGTCACAAGCCATTAAAAGAGGGCAAGCAGGCTCTGTGTCTAGAGGCAACAGTGCTGGTCGCGGAGACGGTGCATCCTCATCAGCACGTGGCTGTGGGACACGCTTGTCCTTTTTTTCGGCAGCTGTCCGCGTTGAGCCACAACATATGGAAGACTTGGTAGAGTGGATGACCAAGCCCTCCTCATACTCCTCATCCTCTCTCACCCAGGCTCAGGGTACTTTGCCTGGCAAAGCAGGTGCCAACGAGGCCTCTTCCCTCAGCTCAATGGCATCAGTCACTCCTTCCCTAGCCCCACCATGTCCTCCTGATGAGTCCCCCGAACTGTTTGACCACAGTGTTGGGTACATGCTCCAGGAGGATGTCCAGCGTTTTGAAGGCTCTGATGATGGTACCCAGCTAGAGGAAGGTAGTAACGTGAGCCCAGAAAGAGGGGGTGCCCAAGAAGGACAGTAGGGATGAGCTTCGTGTTCGACTCGAACATCGTCTGCCCGTTCGCCGAATTGTGAACGATATGGGCCGTTTGCGCCAAATTCATGTGGCGCGTCACGGCCCATAATTCACTGCAGCATCGCAGTGCATTGCTGGCTGACGATTGGCAAAGCATGCACTATGACCTGCATGCTTGGCCAGTCACAGCGCAGTCTGAACAGAGAGCCGTAATTGGCCAAAGCCAAGGAGGCTTTGGCCAATTATGGCTCAGGGGATTTAGTACACGCCCCACACTATATAAGGCCGCCTACACGGCGGCCCTGTGTAGTGTGTTCCGGCATGCTTATAGAGAGAGAGAGACAGTGTCATTTAATTTGAGTTAGCTAGATTAGGCAGGACAGATAGTGAGTTAGCTGCACTTACAGTGTATTGTGTATATATATGCTTATATGCTTCCCAGGTGTTGTGTGTATATATATATATATATATATATATATACATATACACACACACACACACAAACACACATACATACACTGTATTCAGTTTAGCTAGATCCGTTCCTGTTATCTTCCTACTGACAGGCAGGCTTGTCTTGTTACAGTATTTACAGCTACCTGAAGAAAATTGCTGGTGTTCTTTTGATCCTATTAGTACCACAGTCAGGCAGCTAGACTATTTACAGTTAGTGCGTCCTCCTCACAGCGTTCAGTTAAAGCTACAAGTTAGTTTAGTGTGACCTCTGCACAGTGTTCAGCTAAGGCTACAAGTTAGTATAGAGCGTCCTCCTCACAGTGTTCAGCTAAAACTACAAGTTAGTGTAGTGCGACCTCCGCACAGTGTTCAGCTAAAACTACAAGTTAGTGTAGTGCATCCTCTGAACAGTGTTCAGCTAAAACTACAAGTTAGTTTTCTGCAAGCTCTGCACAGTGTTCACCTAAAGCTACCTGTCGAAGGTTGGTGGTGTTTTCCTGATCCTATCACTACCGCAGGCAGCTAAATAAGCTACAAGTTAGTGTAGTGCGAGCTCTGCACAGTGTTCAGCTAAAGCAACCTGTAGAAGGTTGGTGGTGTTCTCATACTACAGGCAGGCAGTTGATTTTGCTAGCTGCAGTATCAGTATATATATATATATATATATATATATATCCCAGCTTAGTGCAGCTACAGGCCATTAGTATGTCTGGAAGGCCAACAAGGAGAGGCAGACAGTCACAAGCCAATAAAAGAGGGCAAGCAGGCTCTTTGTCTAGAGGCGACAGTGCTGGTCGTGGAGACGGTGCATCCTCATCAGCATGTGTTGAGCTGCAACATGCGGAAGACTTGGTCGAGTGGATGACCAAGCTGTCCTCATCCTCTTCATCCTCTCTCACCCATGCTCAGGGTACTTTGTCTGGCAAAGCAGCTGCCAACGCAGCCTCTTCCCTCGGCTCAATGGCATCAGTGACTCCTTCCCTAGCCCCACCATGTCCTCCTGAGGAGTCCCTCGAACTGTTTGACCACGGTGTTGGGTACATGCTCCAGGAGGATGCCCAGCATTTAGAAGGCTCTGATGAGGACACTGAGCTAGATGAAGGCAGTAACGTGAGCACGGACAGAGGGGGTTCCCAAGAAGGACAGCAATCTGGCAGTCATGCTCCCCCTGCTGCAGCATACAGCCAGGTTTGCTCCAGTGATGAGGAGGGAGGGGATAATGGGGTCACTGACTCAACGTGGGTGCCTGATAGGAGAGAGGAGGAGGAGGGCAAGGAGGAGGAGGCACATCACCAATGAGGCAGGATGCCCTCCAGGGGCCAGCCTAAGGGCAGCACACTGACTGCATCACACCCCAAAGCTCCGCATGTGCAGGGCGCTGCTGTCTCTGCACGTTATTCCAAAAGTTCTTTGGTGTGGGCCTTTTTTGAGATGAGTGCATCAGATCGCACCTCTGCTATTTGCAACATATATGTCTCAAGCGTATCTCGCGTGGCCAAAACATCCCCGCTTGGGCACCACATGCTTGACCAGCTACCAAGTACCAAGCACCTGATGATGATGTAACCGAATAATTTTTTTTGAAATCTCAGATCCCTTCAAAGAATGCCTATGCTGATGCTGAGTGACTATCCTGAGTAATTATCCCCTTCCTCCTCAATGATCACGCTGATAGCTTGTAAGAACATTTTTGGTTCTGGGCGCCTCCACCAGTGCCTAAGGCCCAATTTTTCAGCCCCTGTTTAATTACAATTTTTGATGCAATACTTTGCAGCAGAGCTCATTTGAGGGGTTGCAGGGGTTGCAGTGTTGTGGCACCAGCACCAGCACCAGTGCCTAAGGCCCAATTTTTCAGCCCCTGTTCAACAGGGGCATGTAATTACAATTCTTGATCTAATATTTCACAGCAGGGCCCTGTGAGGGCTTACAGTGTTGTGGACACAACAAAACCTAAGGCCCAAATTTCTGCTGAGTATATAGGGCAGGCCCCTACTTTCAAACATCCAACTTACAAATGACTCCTACTTGCAAACAGAAGGAGACAACAGGAAGAGAGATGAAATCTACCCCTAGGAAGGGAAATTCTCTCCTGTAAGAGTTAATATGGGAAAAACATTTCTCCTTTCAACTGATGCTTTATCACCAATCCTTGTTTCACAAAAAAACCCACATTTTCAAAAAACATTTGTCATTGGGACAAAAAGTGAGGTGAAATCTTCTGAGGAGGAGCACAGACAGCAAAACAAATGTCACAGGGGTGATAACCCTTCCCTATGTTTTCCAAAAAGCTTAAAATAGATTTTTTGGCTGGAGCTAAACACGTTAAAAATGTACCAGTTCAAAATTACAAACAGATTCTACTTAACAACAAACCTACAGTCCCTGTCTTGTTTGCACCGCCTGTATACTGCTGTTCAGAGTACAGAGCCTGTATACTGCTGTTTCCTTTTTTAATTTGGTTGCGGGGTTCCCCTTAATATCCATACAAGACCCAAAGGGCCTGGTAATGGACTGGGGGGTACCCATGCCGTTTATCCCACTGATTTTCATCCATATTGCCAGGACCCGACATTACATTAAAGCCGCAAGCAGTTTTAAATTACTTTTACAGGTATACTATAGACACCCCCCAGGTACGATATTTAAAAGGAATATTTCACTTTTTTTTTTTTTACTTTAAGCATCATTAAAATCACTTCTCCCGAAAAAACGGCCATTTTTAAAAGTTTTTTTTGCATTGATACATGTCCCCTGGGGCAGGACCTGGGTCCCCAAACCCTTTTTAGGACAATACCATGCAAATTAGCCTTTAAAATGAGCACTTTTGACTTTGAACGTTCAAGTTCCATAGACGTCAATGGGGTTCTAACGTTCGTGCAAATTTTCGGTCCGTTCGCAGGTTCTGGTGCGAACCGAACCGGGGGGTGTTCGGCTCATCCCTAAAGGACAGCAATCTGGCGGTCATGTTCCCCCAGCTGCAGCATACTGCCAGTTTTGGTCCAGTGATGAGGAGGGAGGGGATGATGAGGTCACTGACTCCATGTGGGTGCCTGATAGGAGAGAGGAGGAGGAGGAGGAGGCACATCACCAACGAGGCAGGATGCCCTCCAGGGGCCAGCTTAAGGGCAGCACACCCATGCATCACACCGCAGAGCTCCGCAGGTGCAGGGCGCTGCTGTCTCTGCGCGTTATTCCAAAAGTTCTTTGGTGTGGGCCTTTTTTGAGATGAGTGCATCAGGTCTCAACGCTGCTATTTGCAACATATGTCTCAAGCGTATCTCACGTGGCCAAAACATCTCCCGCTTGGGCACCACATGCTTGACCTGACATATGTTGACCTGCCATGCAGTTCGTTGCCAAGTGTACCTAAAAGACCCACACCAAAGAACAAATAGGACCTCTCCTTGCTCCTCTTATCAGCTGGGATCTCCAACCCCACTATACCTTTAGTCCTGTCCGAGATCTGCACTGAGAATAATGAAGGTGTAGAATTAGGTATGTCACAGCCAAGTACTTGGGGGCAATCTGCTATCGGTACACCGAGGTCGGTTTGTACCAGGCAAATTTCCCTGCCCCAGCTGCTGCACCTCCGAAAGAAGTTCGCTCCCAGCTATCCACATGCCCAGCGGTTGAATGCTAGCTTGGCTAAATTGCTAGCACTTCTACTGCTGCCTTTTCAGTTGGTAGACTCTGCCCCCTTCCATGAGTTTGTGGAATGTGCAGTTCCTCAGTGGCAGGTTCCCAAATGCCACTTTTTCTCACGGAAGGTGATTTTGGCTCTCTACCGGCATGTGGAAGGCAATGTCTTGGCCTCGCTGGACAGGGCGGTCAGCGGTAAGGTGCATATTACCGCTGACTCATGGTCCAGCAGGCATGGACAGGAACATTACTTATCTTTCACTGCGCACTGGGCGACTCTTCTGGCAGCTGGGAAGGATGCAGGACAGGGTGCAGTAGTGTTGGAGGTTGTTCCGCCACCACGCCTCCAAAATACTACTAGTGGTGATTCTGCCACACTCCTCTCCTCCACCCCCTCCTCTTTTTCTTCCTCCATGGCCTCTTCCTGTGCTGATTTGTCTTCGGAACCAGCGGTGCTCTGTAGGCGTTCAATGGGCTACGCAAGCATGCAGGCCAAAAGATGCCATGCGGTGCTTGAGCTGGTGTGCTTGGGGGACAGGAGCCACACTGGGGCAGATATTCTGTCAGCTCTGCAGGAGCAGGTTCAGAGGTGGTTGACGCCACACCAGCTTAAGGCAGGTATGGTGGTTTGCGAAAATGGCACCAACCTCCTCTCCGCCCTCCGACAGGGGCAACTGACCCATGTGCCCTGTTTGGCTCACGTCCTTAACTTGGTGGTGCAGTGGTTCTTGGGCAGGTACCTGTGCTTACAGGATGTCCTGAGGCAGGCCAGGAAAGTCTGTGTGCATTTCCGTAGGTCATCTAATGCCAGTGCTCGGCTGGCTGACCTCCAAAAAGGGATTTAACCTGCCCAAGAACCGCCTAATCTGTGACATGCCCACCAGGTGGAACTCAACATTGGCCATGCTACAGCAGCTGCACATGCAGCAGAGGGACATCAATGAGTACCTGTGTGACTATGGCACTAGGACATGGTCAGGGGAGATTGTTTTTTTCCCTATGCAAATGGGCCATGATCAGGGATGCATGCACTGTCCAGTCACCATTTGAGGAGGCCACGAGGATGGTGAGCAGTGACAGTGCATGCATCAGTGTCACTGTCCCCCTTGTCCACCTGTTGGAGCACACACTGCATGGAATAATGGACAGGGCACTTGAGGCAGAACAGAGGCAGGAAGAGGAGGACTTCCTTGGCTCTCAAGGCCCCCTTTATCCAGACAGTGTTCCTGCGTGCCCACTGATCAAAGAGGAGGAGGAGGAGGAGGAGGAGGAAGAGGAGGAGGAGGAGGAGGAAGAGGATTGTGTCAGCATGGAGGTGGAGCCTGGTACTCAGCATCAGCAGCAGTCTTTAAGGGATCATTTACAGTCCCAAGAAACCCATGGACTTGTACGTGGCTGGGAGGAGGTGGCTGCAGATCATGTCGTCTTTAGTGACCCAGAGGACTCCGGACCGAATGCCTCAGCAAACCTACGCTGCATTGGCTTCCCTGATCCTGCAAAGCCTGCGGAAGGATCTTCGTATTCCTGGTATCAAGGAGAGGGATCAATACTGGCTGGCAACCCTCCTTGATCCAAATTACAAGGGTAAGGTTGCGGACCTTATCTTGCCGTCGTAGAGGGAGCAGAGGATGAAACATCTTCGGGAGGCCTTGCAGAAAGGTCTGTGCAACGCGTTCCCAGAGACTGGGAGGTTACAAACTGCTGTTCCTGGACAATGTGTTGCTGAGGCTTCGGTCAGTCAAAGAAGAAGCGGTGGAGAAGGTGGCCATCTAACCGATGCGTTCAGACAATTTTTTAGTCTGCAGCCCCAAGGTATGATCGGTTCCAGCAACCATCGCCAGCATCTGTTTTACATGGTGCATGAATACCTAGCGGCAAGTTCTGACTTGGACACCTTTCCCACCGAAAATCCTCTGGGTTACTGGGTCTTGAGGATGGATCACTGGCCAGAGCTTGCACAGTATGCAATTGAGCTACTGGCCTGTCCTGCATCCAGCGTTCTTTCGGAACGCACATTCAGTTCTGCTGGAGGTTTTGTAACCGATCACAGGGTGCGCCAGTCCACCGACTCAGTCGATCGACTGACCTTCATAAAAATGAATCAGTCTTGGATCACCACCAGCTACCAAGCACCTGATGCTGATGTAACCGAATAATTTTTTTTGAAATGTCAGATCCCTTCAAGACTGCCTATGCTGATGCTGAGTGACTATCCTGTTATGCTGAGTGACTATCCTCTTCCTCCTCAATGATCATGCTGATAGCTTGTAAGAATATTTTTGGTTCTGGGCGCCGCCACCAGTGGCTAAGGCCCAATTTTTCAGCCCCTGTTTAACGGGTGTGTAATTACAATTTTTGATGCAATATTTTGCAAGGAGGGTTCGTTGCTGCACTCAACTGTGAGGGGTTGCAGTGTTGTGGCACCAGTGCCTAAGGCCATATTTTTCAGCCCCTGTTCAACAGGGACATGTAATTACAATTCTTGATCCAATATTTCACAGCAGGGCCATTTCTGCACCCACCAAGAGTAACTGTGAGGACTTACAGTGTTGTGGCACCAACACCACCAAAGGCCCAATTTTTCTGCCCCTGTTCAACAGGTGCATGTAATTTCAATTCTTGATCTAATATTTTACAGCAGGGCCCGTTCCAGCTCCCACCAAGAGTAACTGTGAGGGCTTACAGTGTTGTGGCAACACCAACACCTAAGGCCCCAATTTCTGCAGAGTATATAGGGCAGGCCCCTACTTTCAAACATCCAACTTACAAACGACTCCTACTTGCAAACAGAAGGAGACAACAGGAAGCAAGATGAAATCTACCCCTAGGAAGTGAAATTCTCTCCTGTAATAGTTAATATGGGGAAAACGTGTCTCCTCTACACTGATGCTTTATCACCAATCCTTGTTTCACTAAAAACCCCAAATTGTCAAAAAACATTTGTCATTGGGACAGAAAGTGAGGTAAAATCTTCTGAAGAGGAGCACAGACAGCAAAACAAATGTCACAGGGGTGATAACCCTTCCCTATGTTTTCCAAAAAGCTTAAAATTAGATTTTTTTGGCTGGAGCTACACTGTAGTCCCTGTCTTGTCTGCACCGCCTGTATGCTGCTGTTCAGAGGGCCTGGGGCCCCACACCTTTCCTTTTTTTAATTTGGGTGCGGGGTTCCCCTTAATATCCATACACGACCCAAAGGGCCTGGTAATGGATTGGGAGGGGTATCCATGCCGTTTGTCTCACTGATTTTAATCCATATTAACGGGACCGAACATTGCATTAAAGCTGTAAGCAGTTTTATTTAAAAATGTCATTTTGTACAGGGACTGTTCTAAACACTGGAAACACGCGCCACTTTACAGGCATACTATAGACAACCCCCGGTACGATATTTAAATGAATATTTCACTTTTTTTCACTTTAAGCATCATTAAAATCACTGCTCCCGAAAAAATGACCGTTTTTTAAACTTTTTTTGCATTGATACATGTCCCCTGGGGCAGGACCCGGGTCCCCAAACCCTTTTTAGGACAATACCATGCAAATTAGCCTTTAAAATTAGCACTTTTGATTTCGAACATTAAAGTCCCATAGACTTCAATGGGGTTCTAACGTTCGTGCGAATTTTTGGTCCGTTCGCAGGTTCTGGTGCGAACCGAACCGAGGGGTGTTCGGCTCATCCCTACTAATTGCATAAATTACTGGAACCATGTCCTGTGGTCTGATGAGACTTAGGGTGGAAAGTCTGTGAATCCCTAGGAGAGGAGGTCAGGTTCTCTGTAGCTAAGCACCCCTCAACCAGATCCACAAGCTTGTCGGCCATTTCTGGGTCTCCATGGCTTACCCACTTTTGGATGGCAAGCAGGGAAGAGATCTCAGGAACCAATCCATAACAATAACGTTCCACAATCTTTGGTGCGGTCAAAGTCTCTGGCTGCAGCCACTTCCTCCTGTCAGAAGAAGCCTTCGTTCCGGTCCGGTCATTTTTCACGCATTCCCGGCGGAACGGAGTTCCGGCGCATGCGCGTTCGCGGCTCGGCGCTACGCCGCTCGCACATGCGCACTAGTGCACTCCCAACGTGATTCCCTGGGCAGCCTATAAAAGGCGCTCAGAGAATCAAACAAGTTGCTGGTTTGTCTCAGCTTCCTGTATTACCTGAACCTGTATCCTGTATCTCTGCCTGACTACCCGTTGTGACCCGGATTTGCCCTTGGACTTCTCTTGCCTCTCTCCTGGACCTGACCTCGGCCTGTTTAATCGGATCCCCACCAATCCCCTGTGTTTGACCCTCGGCCTGTTACCTGGACTGTCTCCTGTCTCCTAGCCTGACTTCCTGCTTGTACCTGGACTCTCCTTATTCTTGCCATCCTACCTTGCAGATCCTGCAGTGCCATAGCACCATCCCGGTGTTTGACCCTCTGCCTAGCTCTGGATTTTCTGCCTGTTGTCTCTGGCTGCACCTGCCTACCAGTACCTGCACAGCGGCTCTTCTCTGTCAAGACTCCACAAGCAAGTCTTCTACGGTCCCTTGGGGAGCCTGTGCCTCTCCGTGCCGTTCTCTCCCTGTCCAAACTCCAAACTCCAGGGGGCAGACTGCGCTTAGTCACAAAGGCGAAACCGCTCTCGGCATCTCAGCCTCGGTGAGTACTATCGGTGACAGTACAAACCAGCCATGTCTGTGGCCGACAGAGCGCGTTCCCCATTGGAGATCCTGTGTCAGCAGGTCTCGGCTCTCACTGAGGCCGTCCAAAAATTGCAAGATGGCTACGCCCAAATTGATGGCCGCCTTCAGCAGCTTTCCGGACCTTCTCCAGCTCCTGCCGCAGCTTCTGTACCTCCCAGCGGAGGTTCCTCTTCTCAGATACCAGCTAACCCCACCATGGTCATGGCCGCTCCAGAACCTAGGGTTCCCACACTAGAGCGATTCTCCGGCAATCGTAAGAAGTTCAGGGCTTTTAAAAATGCTTGCTCCCTGTATTTGGCTCTGCAACCCAGGACCTTTTTGTCAGATGTGGTAAAAGTTGGCTTCATCATTTCCCTCTTGGCTGATGAACCGCAAGCTTGGGCTCATATCCTAATGGAACAGAGGAACCCTATACTGAATTCAGTAGACACCTTCTTCGAAGGTATGGCACAACTTTACGACGACCCCCGAAGCCGAAGCCTTATTGCATAATCTAAGCCAAGGACGAAGACCAGTAGAGGACTATATCGTAGAGTTTTGGAAGTGTTCAGCTGATACTGGCTGCAATGAACCTGCCCTCAAATATCAGTTCCGTCAAGGGCTGTCTGAAGCATTGAAGGATGAGCTGGCCAGGATTGAGACCCCTGATTCCCTGGAAGACCTCATCTAAATCACCACTAAACTGGATCGTCGCATGCGTGAGCGACGTACAGAGCGCTTCCAGACTCCTCGCCCTACCTGGATGATGCCTAAACCGACTCCTATCCATCCACCCTACACAGCTCCACCAGTTCCTACCGCTCCTGAAGCTGAACCGATGCAGATTGGTCTAGTTCATGCCCCACTCACTTCAGAGGAGAGACTACATAGGCGCCAGGGCAATCTGTGCCTTTATTGTGGGGGTTCTGGAAATTTCCTCCGTTCTTGCCCCATGAGACCCAGTAAGTCCTACCTACGGTCTGCTATTAATCAACAAGTTTCCGGTTCTTCTCAGCCTTATGTTACTCTTTTTGTCTCCTTACAGCTTCCGGAAAAGGAGGTTCACCTACCCGCTATAATTGACTCCGGAGCGTGTAGCTGTTTTTTGGATGCCTCACTAGCCGCAAGCTTGCATGTTCCTTTGACCACGAAGAACCAAAGTCTATGGATCCACTTAGCCGATGGGTCTCTCCCCGGCTCTGGGCCTATCACGCAGGAAACCAAACCCATCCTTACCACCACTGATACTGGCCACCAAGAATACCTGCGCTTTGATATCATCTCTTCCCCGATGTTCCCCATTATCTTGGGACTCCCATGGCTTCAAGCCCATGAACCACAGATCAACTGGAACAAAAAAGAAGTCTCTTTCTCATCCCAATATTGCTCCAGACATTGCCTTCTTCCGGCCCCAGCCTCTGTTTCTACCATTTCAACCATGTCTGATAGTCTTCAACATGTACCCGCAAGCTACCTGGAATTCAGAGATGTATTTGATAAACAGGCTGACTGTCTACCACCCTATCGGCCTTACGATTGCCCTATAGACCTGTTGCCGGGTGCTGAAATCCCTTTTGATCGCATTTTTCCTTTGTCCGAGACAGAATTAAAGACTCTTAAAACATACATTGATGAAAATCTTGAGAAAGGGTTAATTCGCTCCTCCTCATCACGGGCCGGAGCTGGTATTTTCTTTGTAGAGAAAAAAGATGGATCCCTCCGACCTTGCATTGATTACAGGGAATTAAATAAAATTACCATCAAGAATCGGTACCCGCTTCCTCTCATCCCGGAACTATTCCAATGTTTCAGATCCGCCCGCATCTTTTCCAAACTAGACTTGCGTGGCACATACAATCTTATCCGGATCCGAGCGGGCGATGAATGGAAGACCGCCTTTAGATCCAGGTTTGGACACTATGAGTACCTGGTAATGCCGTTTGGACTTTGCAATGCCCCGGCCACGTTCCAACACCTAGTGAACGATATTTTTCGCGAATATCTTGACAACTTCCTAGTAGTCTACCTAGACGACATTCTCATTTTCTCAGCAGCCATGGAACTCCATCGGGTTCAAACTGGTTCTTTCGATCCTCAGAAAACACAAATTATACCTTAAGGCGGAGAAATGTGAATTCAAAAAGACTACGGTGCAATTCCTAGGATTCATAATCTCAATTGACGGCGTTGCAATGGACCCCCAGAAGGTCAAAGCAATCCAAGAATGGCCAGCTCCTGTAGATAGAAAAGGGTACAACGGTTCTTGGGTTTCTCAAACTTTTACTGAAGATTCATTGTAGGGTTTTCAGCTATCGTGGCTCCCATCACTCAACTTACACACCAGCATAATCATTTTCAGTGGTCTTTGGAGGCTCAGGAAGTGTTCTTAAAATTGAAAGCACTATTCTCATCTGTACCAGTCTTACGACACCCGGATCCAGCCTTGCCTTTCATTCTGGAAGTTGATGCGTGTTAGAATATTATTCCAAATTCATAATTCGGCACTTATAGGTGTTATATTATATTCATGGCAAGCTTGCAAAACATATTTGGTTTTATGATTAATCATGATAAATAGAGTATGTGTGAATGACCTTGATCAATAGATTTGACATGATTCTTCTTCTAAAGCTGAGCATTGCTGGATTTTTCTGGTGTAGCCAATTTGAGTATGACATTTAAGGTATCTTGGTGTAGAATGTCATGAGAAGACGAAAATAGACACGTGTCCACATAGCTAAAGGAATATACATTGTGGATTATATCCTGTTAAGTTAAGTTAGTTTGTAATTCCAGTCATATTAATAAGTACTAGTATATAGTTACTTAATGTAAAGTTGATAATATGTGTTCATATTATATAGATGTTTGGTTATATGACATTACATGATCAGCATATTACTTCAAATATGGAGTGTTACATGTGGGCTTGTCAATCGTATGCCATATATGACTATGAGTGCATACTGAAGCTAGCAGAAATGAATATGTGCCATACAAGGTTCTAAGTTGGAGTGAGGATATGACGTTCACACGTTCACATGTAACATATAAAGCCAATGCTTCCATATTGAAGCACACACAGACACACAGACAGACACACACACAGACACACAGTCATTAGGATAGATGATACTGACATGTACACAAGATACTTTGATAAGTTGGGACAGCTGTCAATTCTGCCAGAAGACTAAGAACGTCATTTCCTGTTTCTTCTTGAAGGACACACACAGCATGGAGAAAGACAGCAGCCATGAAGCATACATGCTTTCATAAGCTATTACAGCATTATAACTCTTTTTCCTATTTCATATATTTTTACCTACATTGAACTGAACTATTATATTTTTTACATTGTATTTATGATGCCAATTGTGTGACAATAAACTCACACTTTGTTTTAAGTCAGTTTTGCTATCAATGCTATTCATCCTGAAGCGCCTCTGAGATACAAGAATATTTAGATATTAATAATATTCTTCATTTTGGCGAGCCAGACAATTCCGTCATTTCTCAATTTTTACGGAAATCTCGATCCTTGCTGAGGGGGGAGAGATTAGCGCAGTTTTGCGAATATTCAAGTCTCGAGAAAAAAGACGGTTCAGAACCTATCAACCAAGAGGCGTTTGTGTTGCATCAGATGTGGACAACAGTCCAGCAACAGACGGTTGAAGACGAGAAATTCTTCTAAATACGGTGAGTAAAAGTTATGGAATTTATTGATGAAATAGCTAGAGACAGCAAGCTAGAGTTTAAAGATGTGTCTTTATATCCAAATGACAGTCACTTGTGGAGATATATGTACAATGAATGCTTAAATGCTAATACACAGATTGATAAATCCAGGTTCACTGTACATAAATTACGTAAAAAGATAGCTAATATCTTAAGCTTAGTGAGAATATTTAACAAAATGATTATTAATGTTGATTTACCTGCTAAAAATGTGTGTACATTACAGC
Organism: Aquarana catesbeiana; assembly: GCF_042186555.1. NCBI lineage: Eukaryota > Metazoa > Chordata > Amphibia > Anura > Ranidae > Aquarana > Aquarana catesbeiana. The sequence goes on along the minus strand of NC_133326.1, from coordinate 92,994,445 downwards.
AGACAGAATGTAACACTGTACAGAACACAGGGAAACATGAAAATTTGTCTCCAGATTCTCTTAATTGTCCAAACTGTGAGATTTTTTGTAATTATATAGAGAATCTTGAGGAACAAATTGACTTCAAAACAAATCTTTTGGAAAAACTTCAGAATGACAGTAGATTGACACAGATTGCTGTAATAACTACAGATGACAAAAAGACTGAATCTAAATGTAAGCAACAATCCTCTTATATTCCGGAAAGTTCGGATATGGAGAATGTTGATGCTACTGATGAAAAAGAAATGAAACATAAAAACTTATTATGTAGAACTGCAAAACTAAAGTTGCAAATACATGACCAACTTATGAAAGTTTTAAAAGACTTTCCTATTTATGACACTGAGGCAACTGTATTCTCCAATTGGGATTTATTTGAAATGTTTGCGGATCGTTTTAATCTGTCAAATGATCAACGCAATTACATATTTCAGTTGTGGGTTCCTGTTAATTTCGCTAAACGAATTAACACACCTGTTATTGATGACGAAGGTCAGGAAAAACAAAATGACGCGACAGATAGACTGCGACAATTATTGCTATGTATGACCGGTGAGCAAATACCGACCATAGAAATGTTAGATCTTTTACAGACTACTGCAGAAGAAAATCCAATTGACTTTAGAATTAAATTTTGCAAAGTTTATCAAATGATATTTGGAGTAGATGATGACAATGACCCAGGTTTAAAAACAGCTTTCATAAAAAAATTTAAATACCTTGACCCAACTTCAGTAGCTATAGCACAGGAACGTCAAAATTTAAATGATATAGTAAGTTTTATTGATAAAATTAGGAGACAATTGAATCAAAGCAATCTCACACATGAGATAGCTATAATTCAATGTGACAAAAATAGTGAGGCTGCAGACATGTCAGAAACGACAGGTCTTAGTAGGAATGACAAGGACAGCTGCAGACAAGTGAGGCAAGGAGAGCCTATCACGTGTCTTTACTGTCATAGATCTGGTCATATGAGAAAACATTGCTGTAAATTTAAGAGAGACTCACAAATAAAAACTAAAGATATGGAGAATGAAAAATCAGCTTTTGTACAACCTGTTTTTTCATGTCAAGATAACATTTTGACTGAATTGCCTTATGCCACTGAAGTCAAACAGATCAGTAATTTGACTGTTATCAGCAGTTCAGACAACGCTGTCACTGAAAGAGAGGGTTTATTGCCATTGCCAAAAATAGAATCACATCGGGATTCAATTTCTCTGCCATTACAATATGTAGCACCAATTATTTTAGATGAAAATGGTAGGCCATATATACAATGTTTGCTGAATGGTAAAAACATTAATTGTCTCATTGACAGTGGATCTGAGATTAGCCTTACCAAAGAAAACATACCTGTGAAACCAAATTCTCCTATGTGTAATATAGTGGGTTTTAATAATACAGGTAATTCCACTGCTAGACAGGTATCTAATGTAACATTTGAAGTACCTGGATTAGTGAAAACTAACATTAACATTTGGGTATGTCACAAAGCAGAGAATATACTTGGCATTGATGTAATCAATGAACAAAAATGGGTGATCGATTTGGCTAATAAAAGTATTTGGAAAGATCCATCTAGGCCCAAATCAGTGCTTATTGATCCCTCTGTATACAGTAATGTGGGATCCGTTAGCAATATGTCTAGAGAACAAAAATGGCCTGATGTTGATGGTAATTGTGCTTTAAAGGAAGTGGTACAACGTTTTCCAAGTTTGTGGTCAAAGTTCAAAAATGACATTGGAACTTTGAAAAATACTGAATTGAATATTGAGGGAAAAGATCCAGAACCCCTTAATCAGTATGAGTTACCACTAGAATCAATTGGTCCACTTTCTGCCATTATTCAAGAGTTTGTACAACTTGGAATTGTAAAGAAAGCTAAATCAGTGGTAAATAACTGTATTTGGCCTATAAAAAATACTGATAATTCATATTCTTTATCAGTTGACTTAAGGACATTGAATAAACATATCACAAATAACCCAGTTCTTCCTGATAAATCTAACTTAAAGTTAAATTTGAATGCTGAGGACAAAGTGTTCACTGTATTAAAAATTATGAATAGTCATTTTTCCCTTCCGTTAACTACTAGCAGCCAGTACAAACTCGCATTCACATTCAGAAAAGAGACTTATACGTTCACTCGATTAATACCTGGCCTAGGTATTGGTGATGGTATAGTTCATGAAACTATAGCAAAAATACTTTCAAAATTTTCTAGGCCAGACTGTATTTGTCAGTATGTGGATACGATTTTGTTGAGTACTCAGAATATCGATGAACATATGGCTCTTTTGTCTGAGTTGTTTATGATGTTACAAGCTGAAGGTTTAAAATTAAACACGACAAAAGTCCAGCTGATGAAAAGTCAAGTGAAATACCTTCACATGCAAATTAGTCAAGGAAAGAGACAACTGTTGCAAGAAACAGTTAGAGAGATCACTGCAATCCCACCTCCAACAACTCATAAGGCATTGCGTCAATTTTTGCATAAAATAAATAATTGCAAAGAATTTGTACACTGTTTCGCAGAAAAAATTAATCCTCTATATAATCTTTTGAGGAATAAAGGTAATATAGTTGACCAATGGGGTCCAAAGGAGAAAAATGCTTTTGAAATGTTGAAAAAAGATTTGCAGAATGCTCCAGCATTAAGTACTATAGAGGTTTGTTCTGAAGCATCTTTTATTTTGAAAACTCATGTATCTGAAAATGCCATCTCAGTAACGTTGTCTCAATTACAAGAAGGTAAGGAGAAAATAATTGCCTATTTCTCCAGAGTTTTATCATTTTTGGAAAAAACTTTTGAGTCAGGTGTAAAGCAACTGCTAAGTGTTTACTATGCAATTAAAGCTACAGAGAGCATAGTGAAATCAAACAAAATCATTGTACAGACACCTGACTGCTCACTAAAAGGTATTTTTGAGGAAGATAGTTTTAAAGAATGTCGTAAAACATATCCTCTATGGTTCAGAGCTTTATCATCCAAACACATTCAGATAGATGTAAAAGGAAGACATCTTCAGGAATGTACACCAGCACATGTTTATACAGCTGTATCTGAGGAGTCTTCATCTCAGGTTTCCAGCATAAGAACAGAGAATGACATAGAGCCAGTATTTGTTACTGCAGAACAGTCTAACACTAGAGTAAGAGCTTCAACACAGAATACAGTTACGCACATTTCTAATTTTTTAGAGATGAGAACAACGGCATAGTCCATTGTCATCTCTGGGTGGTACAAAACTCTTATTTTGTTTGTGAAAACAGAGATTTGCATCATGACCAAAGGAGGTGTTGCGTCCTGTCATACCTAAACTTCACAGTACATATGATTTATAGTTTAGGCCATCTTAGACAGGATAAGGACAGTACATTGTCATACAGAAGTTCTCTTTGAAGGAAAATATAAGATAGTGTTATTTTACATATAGTTTAACAAATTCACAAAGTTATTGTCTCATAATGTTTTAACATTTGTTGGAAAAAAGTTACAAGAATTTAATGAAAATATTTTATGCCTGATTAATGATACTGCATTTCTTTTACAGAAATGGCATCTAAAATCACATAAATATGGAAGATAACAAGCTCATATGAAGAGCAAAGAGAATATCAGGAAAATTCAAAGTTAAAGAAGGAATCCTCTAGGGAAGAATATTGGACAAAAGATTTATACTTTAGATTTATGACTGTTTTATCTTATTCAACAAGAATTTTCTAATCTAACAGAACTTGAAGAAGAAACTTTAAAGACATTTCATGAAGAAAAAATTAATCAGAAGAAACTTTATCTACTATAGATAAACAATTTGGGACTCAAACATTTGTCCATATACATTTTTTGATAATCCGATTATTCTGATATTAATGTTCATATTAAGTTAGGATTATCATTATTATTTTTATTTAGTTTTCCTTATTCATATATTGAATATTTTTAGGTAACAACTGCACACTCATTCTAGTTTATAGAACATCTTTTGTTCATAACTTAAGAAACATATCACTCTTAATAGAAATATGGAAAGTTAAGACAAGTTTTAGAGTGTAAAGTATATTTCCAAAGAGCTAAAATATTATTTGAGCACAAATATGGAAATATATTATTGCATAATTAATTTTAATAATAATAATTGTTATTGTTATTAATATTAGTAATTATAGATATGAGTCATCATTATGTTATACATTTTTAAATTCTATATCATTATTTTAAGATTTTGAATAGATAGATATAAGAGAAGTTAAAGTAAAAAGAAAAGTGATTAGAAAGGAGAGTTATTTCTAGCTGCTTCAGTTCTGAGGAATATTGTGTTCAATCATTTGATACAAGGATGTATAAATGTGACACGAATGATGTTATGAATGTATTAGAATATTTTGATATGATTAATCATAATTCAGGGGGGATTGTTAGAATATTATTCCAAATTCATAATTCGGCACTTATAGGTGTTATATTATATTCATGGCAAGCTTGCAAAACATATTTGGTTTTATGATTAATCATGATAAATAGAGTATGTGTGAATGACCTTGATCAATAGATTTGACATGATTCTTCTTCTAAAGCTGAGCATTGCTGGATTTTTCTGGTGTAGCCAATTTGAGTATGACATTTAAGGTATCTTGGTGTAGAATGTCATGAGAAGACGAAAATAGACACGTGTCCACATAGCTAAAGGAATATACATTGTGGATTATATCCTGTTAAGTTAAGTTAGTTTGTAATTCCAGTCATATTAATAAGTACTAGTATATAGTTACTTAATGTAAAGTTGATAATATGTGTTCATATTATATAGATGTTTGGTTATATGACATTACATGATCAGCATATTACTTCAAATATGGAGTGTTACATGTGGGCTTGTCAATCGTATGCCATATATGACTATGAGTGCATACTGAAGCTAGCAGAAATGAATATGTGCCATACAAGGTTCTAAGTTGGAGTGAGGATATGACGTTCACACGTTCACATGTAACATATAAAGCCAATGCTTCCATATTGAAGCACACACAGACACACAGACAGACACACACACAGACACACAGTCATTAGGATAGATGATACTGACATGTACACAAGATACTTTGATAAGTTGGGACAGCTGTCAATTCTGCCAGAAGACTAAGAACGTCATTTCCTGTTTCTTCTTGAAGGACACACACAGCATGGAGAAAGACAGCAGCCATGAAGCATACATGCTTTCATAAGCTATTACAGCATTATAACTCTTTTTCCTATTTCATATATTTTTACCTACATTGAACTGAACTATTATATTTTTTACATTGTATTTATGATGCCAATTGTGTGACAATAAACTCACACTTTGTTTTAAGTCAGTTTTGCTATCAATGCTATTCATCCTGAAGCGCCTCTGAGATACAAGAATATTTAGATATTAATAATATTCTTCAATGCGTCAGAGACCGCTACTGGTGCCATCCTCTCACAAAGACAAGGGCCCAAGGCTCTACTACATCCCGTGGCTTTTGCATCCCGGAAATTAAGCATTCCTGAAAGAAACTATGATGTCGGCGATAGGGAGTTATTGGCCATCAAATTCGCCTTGGAGGAGTGGAGGTATCTGCTTGAAGGGGCGTCCAATCCTATTATGATATTTACTGACCACAAGAACCTGGAATACTTGCGAACTGCTAAACGTCTAAGACCCAGGCAAGCCCGATGGGCTCTCTTCTTTTCCCGATTTAACTTCCACATCTCTTATAGACCAGGTTCAAAGAACGGAAAAGCGGACGCACTTTCAAGGATGTTCCATGAAACGTCTCAGGTAACAGAGCCAAGCACCATCTCATCTCCGCAAAATTTCCTCCTGGTTACCCAGGGGGACCTAATGTCCGCAATCAAATCCACATCCGCTCAATGCTCTGAACCCCACGTATCTTCTATGGAGAAATGCAATGATCTATTTTGGTCTCATGGAAAAATCTTCGTCCCGCTGGAATCTAGGCATCTAACCTTACAATCCTTTCATGACCACAAGCTAGCAGGCCATTTTGGGTCACAAAAGACCATGGAATTGATCTCACGTTCCTTTTGGTGGCCAGGCTGGAGACGAGACTGCAAAAACTATGTTTCATCCTGCATCCCTTGCCAGCGTAGCAAGGGCTCAAATACAAAGTTGTGGGGCCTACTTAAACCTTTGTCCATCCCTGAACGCCCATGGGTGGAAATCTCCATGGACTTTATTGTGGATCTGCCTCCATCAGGGGGATTCACGACTATCTTTGTCGTAATTGATCGACTTTCAAAAATGGCACATTGGTGGGTACTCCCTCTGCCTCCGCTACTGCTAGCATGAGAAAGGAAAAAAAAGAAAGGAAAAAAAAGAAAGGAAAAAAAGAAAGGAAAAAAAAGAAAGGAAGAAGATTCTGGTCAGTCACCGTAATATAATGTAGTGAAGAGGAACAGATCATGGTCTAGAATGCAAATTTTTCAGATTTTAGTTGTACATTTAGAATTACATAGCCAAATAGCCCATTTATCTCTAAATCTATCTACAGTAGAGTTAGTGATCGCTAGTAGTTTCTCCATCTCGCATTGATGGTTGAGAGTGGTGATGGAGTCAGAGGGCGATGGTGAGGTGGGTGTTTTCCATAGTCTCGTAATAGTGAGTGTCGCTGCCAGGAGAAGTTGTAATATCACTACTCTCATTCTGGGGGGATATTCGTGGATGTTTAGGTGTAGGATGGCTAACTCAGGGTTAGGCATAATGTTGTGATCACAAATATCTGATAGGATAGAAAAAATTTTGTTTCAAAATGAACGTATTGATTTGCATGACCACAGTGTGTGAGCTGATTGGGAAGGGTAGAACTTAGAGAGCTTGTATGGAGTAAGGTACCATGAGTGCACAGTTTTTTTAAATTGTTCCTAATGGTTCGTACATTTGGATGCAGCATAAGTGTTAATGAAGGCTTTCTGCCAACTTTTATCTAGGAAAAACATGCCCAAGGTTTCTTCCCATTTCAGAATAGTTGTGGTTTTCAAAAAGTTATCTTGGGAATTACAAATGTTATAGAATAGGGAGATTCCTTTTAATGAGCACTTAGTGTCTTGAAAAAATTTAAGTATCACAGTTGGTAGCTCTAAGTATAGGGGCAAGGGGTGTCTCAAAAGAAAAGATTGGATTTGCATATAGGTAAAGTGTGTGTGGGGAGGGAGATTTAAGTGTGAACATAGGTATCCGAATGTGTGGAGAGAAGTGCCCTGGTATAGCTCCTTCAGGAGCGTAATCCCTCTGGATTTCCAAAGGTGTAGGTCAATATGAGCGATGAAGTGTTGGAGTACCATGAGAGGGGTGTCGATCTTAGATAGGGAATTTAGAGGTGTAGAGGGGATGGAGAATTCGGACCACATTTTAGCAGAGATCTGTATTGTCGGAATCAAGGAGGTGGGGAATGAGGCTCTCAATTTAATAGCAATAAGGGTCGATGTAGGATCTTTAAAGGGGATATTTACATGCTCTAAATGCGACCAAGATTTATGGTCATGGGGAGTCCACCAATATCTTAGTTGGTCTAGCACACAAGCTTTGTAGTAAGCCAGAACGTTGGGGACTCCCATACCTCCATTCGTCCTGTGCTTCAACATAATGGAAAGGCAGCACCTAGGCAGTATATGATTCCAGATAAACTGGGTAAAGAGCTTATGAATCGAGGAGAAAAAGGTGGGTGGGATGGGGATTATTAAGGTGCGAGACAGATACAGCAGCTTGGGAAAGATCAGCATTTTTAAAGTCGCTATTCTTCCCGCAACTGATAGTTCTTGGGTTCGTAAAAAAGGATAATTGTCTGGGGAGTGATTCCAAAAAGGGTTTAAAATTGTGAAGATATAATTGCGCAGTGTGTGTGGTTAACTGTATGCCTAGATAGGTCAATGAAGTGGGTGTCCAAGCAAAGGGAAATTCTTTACTCAATGAGGTTTGTAGTGGGGTCGGAATATTGATACCTAGAATCTGAGATTTAGAGGCATTTAATTTATAGTATGATACAGCGCTAAACTCTGCAAGTAGTTTTTGCGTCTCATTTAATGAGGACTTGGGGTTGGAAAGAATAAGCATGACATCATTTGCAAAAAGACTAATTTTGTGTTCAATGCCAGCTATGGTAAGCCCAGTGATTTTAGGGTGGGATCTAATAATTTCTGCCAATGGTTCCATTAGGAGTGCGAAAATGATGGGTGAAAGAGGACATCCCTGTCTAGTTCTGTTCGTTTTTTTTATCAGTTTAGATTTAATTCCTGAGTTAAGGACAGTGGCTGAAGGGGTAGAGTAAAGAGAGAGGACAGCGGTCTGAAGCCATCCTATGATTCCAAATGCACCAAGTACCGCTTTGAGATATCCCCAGTGGACCCTGTTGAACGCATTCTCCGCATCCAAAGAAAGGAGCAGAGAAGGCGTTCGGGAAGAGCCCGCTTGTGAGATCAGATTAATAAGACGTCTGGTACCATCAGGAGCTTGTCGACCCGGTATAAATCCTACCTGGTCCAGTTGAACAAGGTAAGGCAATACTTTTTGTAGTCTTGCGGCTAAAAGTTTAGCATATATCTTGATATCAGTATTGAGCAGAGATATGGGCCTATAATTAGCGGTACTAGCGGGATTTTTGTTAGGCTTAGGTATTGTAACAATCACCGCTTTTAACATCTCAGGGGGAAAGGTACCAGATGAGGAAGCGAGATTGAAGACATCTTGCAAGTGGGGGGCAATTTCTTTGGAGAGATGCTTGTAATATTCATTTGAGAATCCATCATCTCCAGGGGACTTCTGGTTGGGCAATTTGCTGGTAGATAAGCAGATTTCTTGAGTTGTGAATGGTTGGGAAATAGTATCAAGTTGGGCAGTTGTGATGGTGGGTAAATTGACTTTGTGTAGGAAATCTGCAATAAGTGCGGAAGAGGTTTGGGGGGTAGTTTCATTATTACGTAGGTCATATAGAGATTGATAATAGTCTGCAAAAGCATTTGCAATGTCTTTTGGGTTAAATAAGGAAGTATGAGATAAAGGGTGCTTAAGAGTGGTAATTTTTTGTTGGATCTGCTTTGTCTTTACTTTTTTAGCAAGCCAAGCTCCTGCTTTATTGTGCAGGCCATAATAGTTGGCTCTAAGAAATTTAAGGTGATTTTCGTATTTGTATAAGAGGAGGGATCTCAAGGTTTGTCTGCCCTGGAGTATGTCACGTGTTAGTTGGGGGTCTTGGGTAGCTTTATTTTTTTGTTCTTTCAGGGATATAGAATTAAGCAAGTCTTCAATCTGCTTTGCTCTCTGCTTTTTAACATATGATGCCATTTTAATCAGTATTCCCCTCATATACACTTTATAGGTGTTCCACAGAATAAATCTATTAGTTTCAGGGATATCGTTGTACATAAAAAAAATCATGGTGTGTCTGGACAGAGGAGGAGAATTGCGGAGGTGGTCATCAAATGTCAAGGTGATTGGCGCATTATCCGACCAGGAAATTGTACCAATATCCGTGCGTAGAACATTTTGCAGTAAAGCCTTAGTGGTCAGAAAGAAATCAATACGAGAATACGGAGGAGTGTGCAGCAGACATGAAGGTGAAGTCTTTTTCAGATCCATGGAGGCATCGCCAGGCATCATAGAGCTCATGCTGCAGCAATAAGGGGCATTAGGAGTTAAGTGAGCGCTGGAAAATTGTTGCGTAAAGGTTTACTATTCGGATATGATTAGCAGAAGCATACCTGGGAGATGAAGGAGCCTGTGTGCAGAATGCAATATGTGGGACATATGCAGGAGGAAGGCAATTGCTTGAAGGTGAGCAATAGAAGGGATCTTGGGAATCACAATTCTTGTCAGGTGACTCAGTAGGTAAACCAAGTCCATTCCGAATGCTTAACAAAGCTTGCATGGTGACTGGGTAGGTGGGGGGCTCAGAGAAGGGGGTGAAGCAGAAGAGAAGAAAACAAATCAAGATCAACATATTAAGAAACTCCTGACAAACGCAGGCTCAATGGGCAGCCTAAGCTGCTTGGGTACCGTGGGGGGTAACTTTGAACCAATAGTGTAGTGCACTATGCAAAAATAGAAGAAACACAGTAACATAGGCTTACAGCCTCACGCTGAGGAAATCTTGTATAGGAAGAGAGCAGTCTCTTAAGAGTGAAGGGGTTAGCTCATGTCCATTCTATTTCTGGATGTTCCAGCGTGGAAGGAGATGAGGCAGATGAGGGGGGAGGGTCTGCCTCCGCTGGGAGAAGTTGCCATTGTTTAAAGAGTTGTATGCCTTTGTCTACACTGCGGATAGGGAACATTTTTCCATTCCAGGTAACCAGAAGCTTTGTAGGGAATCCCCAGCGATAAGCAACACTATTGTTTCGTAAAATTTTTGTAAGTGTGGCAAGCTTCTTTCTGTTCATCGCTGTTTGTTGCGATATATCTGTATACAGGGATATGCCTGTGAAGTCATCTGGAACCATAGGGTTTTGCTTAGTTGCTGCCATGACAGGCTCTTTCACATGATAGTAGTGGATGCGAGCCAGGGTATCCCTGGGCGCAGTGTCGGGCAAAAATTTAGGTTTGGGTATGCGGTGGGCTCTATCAATGCACAATTCAATATCAGACAGGGATGGCAGAAGAGCTTTCATGAGGCGTTGGATAAAATTTGTAAGCTCATTTGGTGGTATGGATTCAGGTATTCCTCTGAACTTTATATTATTCCTCCTTGAACGATCTTCTAGATCTGTTAGTTTAGTCTGGAGGCGCTGATTTTCATTCTCTTGATCTGTGTAAGCATCAACAAGATCATTGTGAGCAGAGTACAATTCTGCCATTTTAGTTTCAAAGTAGTGTATTTTATCACTGTTGGTTTGAACTGTGACACTCAGGGGAGCCATCATGTCAGAAAAATCATTGAATAGAGTTTTCCTGAGGGACAGCAGCATATCTTTCATAGTGCTTTCAGATATGGATTGATTTGTGGCAGGGAACGATTCAACGAATGACTCTGCCTGTCTGCTCTGCATGAGACAGGGAGAGCTGACAGGCTGCATTCCGTATGAGGGAACTTCCTCCTCCCTCCGCTGCCTGTTTCCCCACGTTGTGGTGGCTGTGAGGCGAGCGGGCCGCGCCGCTGGGGCCGGCGCCATCTTGCTTACCTTGCGCGGCCGCCGCTGGATAAAAGTCTGTGAGGCGCTGGGGAGGCTTGTTTCCCTTCCTCCTCTTTGGCATGGTTCCCGGGAGAGATCGCCGTTAGAACGAGTGGGTTCCGGGCTCAGTACTTCTCTTCCTGGTGCAGTGTATTAGTTGCTGAGAACGAGAGGCTGCTGGAGCTCTCAGTTAAGTGGCTATTTAGTGCACAGACCAACACCCATTGTCTGAGCAATATGTCCTAGCCCAAGGCTCCTGTGGTTCTGCATTCCTACATCTCTAATTACCATCTTCAGTTTGTACTTGAGTATGCTTGTGCACTGCCTCCCCCGGCCTGTCCTTTTTTTCTGAATCTGTCTGTCGACAATGCTCTAGTTTCAACCCTAGGTAAGCTGCCATATGCACAGGTATGATTGCAGGCTGCAATCTGGCATACCCTCTAGTAAATTCTTTCACCCCTCGCAGGGCGCTCTTCTAAAGTTCTAGAGGTATGTACTTAGACTCTGTTCCTCAACCCTTTTAAAGGCTCACACTCTCTCCAACGTGCCTATAGCATAGAGGGTCCACTATCTGTTATTCTACATGACAGAATCATTCTGTCTATGTCTTTTTCTTATCCTTGAACCATAGTCCAAGTAGAAGTAGAGTGTTTTTCTAGAATTGTTGCTGACTCTAGGGTAAACAGAGACTAGAAGAAAAAAAAAAACATAACACTTGGACTGGACCCTGCTGCTGTCTCAAGGTGGTAATTCTAAGGTCAGACTATTGGTCAATACTTTTTATAACATCACCTTACAATCCTGCATAAAATGGTTTTGCTAGCACCGGGAGAGGCTTTGTCTTTTTTTTGCTATCATCTTGTGGGGATATACGTAGGTTCTTAGGCAAGTATATATTTAGTTAAAAACAAAAATAAGAGCAGAAGGAAAAAGAAAAACAAACTCGGTTGAACTTAATAGCTCTCAGCTATTACTTACTACCCAATAGTTACAATTTCTCTTGCACGGCAGGGATTATAATTATGAGTCGTACATGTAGTACAATAACGAAAGCTTGTTAAGTATCAAATAATGTGCAGATGGTACACTATTCTTTGTGTATTCTACTTCTGTATTTGTTGCAAAATACAACTGACCTTTACTGATACAATGCTGAAACAGGCTACACTGCCTACAGTGTCTTGAAAACAAAATATTTCTGTAACAATCCAATTCTTTGGTGAAAAGAGAAAGAATACTCTCCATAGACATAATGCAAAAAACTACATTTAAAGTTCAGATTTTGAATTGTAAAAACTTTGTAACAGATACATTTACATTCAGAATAAGCTTGACTACTATGGATACTTTTTTTTCTCTAAAGCAATGAACTCCCTGTATCATCTGCTGACACTAACAGCCAGGGCATGAGAGCAAAGAAGAAAGTAAGAAGGTATGAAGAACAAAGACCATAGTTTTGACAGTTAGAAAAAGAAACATGGCAAAGGTCTGGGCCACATAATGATCTCCTCTAAATGTCTACAGCTATAAAAAGTTTATCGGATCATAGAAAAATTGCAGATGCAGCTACAAAATGTTTGATTCCCTTTTTCCAAAAAAATCATTATAGGGAGATAATATATATATATATATATATATATATATATATATATATATATATATATATATATATATATATATATATATATATATGAAATTATTTAGTATTCCTTTTGCTGTACTCTAGATGGATTTATGGATTTCCAGTCACACTGGGCTGACTGTTTCCCTGCACCTGTGTGACAACACTGGGCCAATCACCATGCACAAGCACTGTCGAATGGAGTGAATTACAGGTTACGTCATACCCAAAAGTAACTGATATGTTCTTTATTACAAGTGGAGCAAAAGAAAGATGAGTATCTGTTGCTGAGGTAGTAGGCTTTAAAGAGATCCTGGCACATGAAGAAAAATAAAAAGCTGTTGAAGTGAAGGCACTTGAGATGTATATACACACTTGCAGTCACTTTACATATCAACTCTGCTGCCTCTCCAAGTAGTAACTCAGAAGTCCTCCAGCCTCCTAGTTCAATATAAACACAAAAAAAAAAAAGTAGCAGACATGGGAGGGGATATCAGGGTAAGCTGAGCTGCCAATGATAGTGACTTTAATGTCTTTAGTGCTTCTACTGTGAGGTTTGAGATTAAATTACTACCTGGTGCCTAAAGCTACATAGGTCAGTGAGTATTTGTTTTAAAGTGTTTTACTTCTTGAAAAGAACATATATATATATATATATAAAAATACAATATCCAGAACCTGTATACAGGTTCACTTTAACCACTTGCCAACTGGGCCACAGCCAAATGACGGCTACAGCACGATCAGCTAGTTCTGGGAGGGCATACTATGACATCCAGAGGACCCGGCACATCACAGATCAGGGTAAAGGGCCAATGACAGCAGCTCTTTACCACGTGATTGTTCTGTCCAATGATGGAGCGATCGCTTGTCAACAAACCGGTGCATGTCGGGTCCAGCTCTCTCCTCTCCTCACATGCAATCGGTACAGCGTGCGAGGAGAGGAGGGAGCCGGTGCAGCAGTGCGAGTGGGCTGGATGTGACGTGCCCACAGCGCTGATCAGTGCCCATTCATGCCTCATCCGTGCCTCTTCCATGCCTCATACATACCCATCCATGTTCTTCCATGCCTCATACATGCCCATTTATGCCTTATCTGTGCCTCATACATGCCCATATGTGTCTCATCCGTGCCTCATACATGCTCATCAATGTCTCATATATGCCCATCCATGCCTCATACATGCCCACCGGTGCCTTATCCATGCTCATCCGTGCCTCATACATGCCATCCATGCCACTTCTGTGCCTCATACATGCCCATCAATGCCCATCTGTGCCTCATTCATGCCTCATACATGCCCAGCCATGTGCCTCATCCATGCCTCATACATGCCCATCCATGACTAATACATGCCCATCCGTGCCTTATACATGCCCATCTGTGCCTCATATGCCCATCCATGTCCATCCGTGCCTCATCCATGCCCATATGTGCCTCATCCCTGCCTCATCAATAAACCTCATCCATGCTCATCTATGCCCATCCGTGTCCCATCTGTGCCCATCCATGCCTATCCCTGCCTCATACATGCCCATCCATGCCTCATCTGCACCTCATACATGCCTATCTGTGCTTCATCTGTGTTTCATTCATGCCTCATGCATGCCTCTCCGTGCCTCATCTGTGCCTCATACATGCCCAACCATACCTCACCTGTGGCCATTCATGCCTCATCCATGCCCATCCATGCCCATTCTCGCCTCATACATGCCTCATACATGCCCATCCATGTCTCATCCCTGCCTCATCCATGCCACATCAGTACTCATCCATACCACATCAGTCTTGAGACTAAACGCATTGGAGCTTTGCTATGCTTGCTCCCCTTGCTCCCCACATAGCTTTTCATACATTTTTTTACCTATTTTTGTGATCACTATTCTGTACTCATTGATTTGATGTACTGTTTTTCTTTAATAAATGCCTTCCAGGTTGTTTTGACCTACACTATATGGAGTCCTTCAATTCTCTTTTGCCTTTATCCCGCTCTGAGTCCGCCTGTGTGCAACTACAATTTCCAGACGGTTCTCCCATGTGGTAGAAGTCCTTCACTTCGTTGAGGATTTTTAAGGAAACTAAGGTTGCCGGCCTGACCATTACAAACATATATTAAGGGCGCTTAGAATGTCTGGACCAGGCAGATAGTGTCTATATTGGGCGGATGATGTGATCTTCAAACACTTAGGGCTGCACTTGAGAGGAGCAATCTCTAATAGAAAACGGATAAAATAAAAAAAGGCGCCTCTAAGTGCAGAAATAAAAACTTAATATCTCAAGAAGGATTAAAAACACTTACAGGATCAAGAATAGGAAGAAGCATATCATGGATATATGAAGCAAGTGATCCGGCATCAGGAAGTCCCAGTGTATCACAATTTCCCAGGGATAATGATATGCAGCGGCAGGAGGTCCCAAGATAACCAGCAGGTGAACACCCCAGGCTCTGGGAACACTGGTGAAGCAATCGCACCATCTGCGTCGTCGGCGTGGAGCATAGATCCCGGAAATTATGTCAGCGGGAGGGGATGACAACTAGCATGGACCGCAAACAGGAAGTATGTCATCAAAATGACAAAAGTAGAAGCTGAGCTTCTTATGGTCTATGGGCAGAGCTGTGGGTGTGGCTGTGGGCGGTGGTAAGGGAAAAAACACAATGCTGCAGTAACCCAGGAAGTAGTGTGATCCATGCAGCTGGACATTTACAAAGATTATATATATATATATATATATATATATATATATATATATATATCAAGGTTAATTAAACGGAATAAAAACGGTCAACCCATACATTAATCCTCAGTATCAAATGCCACTAGGTGGGAGTTGGTGGATAATTCCAATCAGATTACATATAAAATGCTAAGATATTAAAATATATCAGAATATGTTAAAATATGTGGTTTATGTAGGTGTCATATAAAATTGATATATATCTATCTATATAAATTAAAAAATACATAATATATATATAAATAGGATTTTTTTTTTTTATAAAAAAAAAAAAAAAAAATTGAAAAAAAAAAAAAAAAAAGATCTTGCTCTGAATGTCATAGTCATTGCTTCTAGTCCACCCCCAATGGCTCAATAACATGCCTAAAAGTCAATACTGTAGACTCAAAAAGAACTGTACTAGAAGCAATGACTATGACATTCAGAGCAAGATCTTGGAAGATACATTTCTTGAAAAAGAATTTCCAGTTGATATTGTACAAACAGCTTACTCTCATTACAGAGACACACCTATCCAACCACATGCTCCCACCCATGCTGACAACAATAAGGATGATTTGCGATTCATTACCCAATTTAATTCCCTCCACAGACAGTTGGAGGGTATCATGCAGAAGCAATGGCCTCTGCTGCTTCAGGACGAGCACCTTCTTCCTGTCCTATCCAACAAGCCCAAATTTGCCTACAGAAAGGCCCCTAATATTAAAAGCAAGGTGGCACCCAGTAAACTTAAGGGTAAGCCATTACCCCCAGGTTATTCCCTTCTAACCTTTCTAGCTATCTCGGGCATGTACCAATGCCACAAGCCGTTATGTATGACCTGTCAGTTTGTCAAACATGGCCAGAAGGATTTTTGTGTGAAAGGTAAAACACACCCTATTCAGGGTTTTCACACATGCTCCTCTGACCATGTAGTCTATTGTTTGACATGCCCATGTGGCCTTTATGTTGGGTAAACTATCAGACCATTATGTAAGTGATTTGGAGAACATCGCCACTTCATTACTGAAGGGTTAGACATTCATAGTGTCCCTAGGTAGTGTACCTTGAGTACCATAACAAATCCACTGATGGTCTAATGGTTTGGGTTATTGAGGCGATGCCTAGAGACCTCCCCCAGCTGAGCGTTTTTGAAAGCTTTGCCATAGAGAGATGTATTGGATTTTCTCTTTGAATGTTTTGGCCCCTGGAGGGTTAAATGAGGATTTTGAAATCAGTGCCATTCTTTAGAATTTTATTCACTATCTCATCCTCATTTGTTATGTTTGCTCATTGTACAAGTGCCCAGATTCCCCTTAGGTATGTCACCTATTGGAAATCAGATTCTGCTATACATACAGGATGTGTACATATGCATGGGTGTGTGTGTGTATACGTGAACGCATTACGATTCATCTAACGGACGGCTGTGTGCGCATATACATGTGTTCGCATGTGTAAGATGCAGTGCATATATTTATGCTCCCCTTTTCCTTTTTTTCTTCCTTTTTTCTCCCGAATTCCGTTTTTGCAGCTATGCATCTTGGATGTCTCCTATGCGGGCATGCGTGTACACATGCATGTATACCTATGAATTTTACTCTGTTTGTTCCCTCCAAATATTGATCCGTTGGTCGTATTTCAAACAACTTATTATATTTATTTCATTTTATTTTATTTTTTTTCCAATATTTTTTTTTTTATATTTATATAAAAAAAAAAAATCATCTATAAAATTCTACCATTTATGTATATTATATATATATTATCTCAATTTTATATGACACCTACATAAACCACGTATTTTAACATATTCTAATATATGTAATCTGATTGGAATTATCCACCAACTCCCTAGTGGCAGTTGCTACTGAGGATTAATGTATGGGTTGGCCGGTTTTTCACCTTGATTTCAAGTCCCTTTCCCGATATATATATATATCTTTGTAAATGTTCAGCTGCATTCGTCTTGCCATTTTTTTTTGTGTGCAGGCTGCATCCTGCGCTGTCTTTATGTCTTTATGTTTACTGTGTACTGTGTCAGATAAAAAACATTATGTATCCTTATATATCTCCATTATGGTGATCACACTTAATTTTAAATTTTAATTTGAATCCTTTAAGTTCATGTTTTAATTATTAAATTGTCTTTTTCTTAATTTATAGTGCAAAAAATAAAAAACCCAGTGGTGATTAAATACCACCAAAAGAAAGCTCTATTTGTGTGAAAAACAAACATTTCATATGGGTACAGTGTTGCATGACTTGTCATTAAAAATGTGAAAGCACTGAAAGGTGAAAATTGGCCTGGTTAGGAAGGGGATATAAGCTCCCAGTGGGCAAGTGGTTAAATATGTCAGAATTTCTGAAAAAAAAAGAATTTCTGAATTACTTACTATTAATATTAGAAAATAAAATCTCTTCGGACCTATGAGAGACCAAGATTCCTTTGCAGCTTGATTTTGACCCATGTTTTTTGCTGTCACTATTACAGAAACATGCTACTATGTTTTACATTTCAGTTGTAACCCCTCAGGTGCTCTAAAACAAAAGCACCTAACTGGGAAAGGACCCAGGTCCAATCACACATTTCACTTATTTACAGGCAGCACACAAGCAAAATATGTAAAAAAAAATAAAAAAAAAAGTAATACTAAATACAACCAATAACAGTTAAATTGCCAATTATTACTAATATAATTATTACATTAAAATAATAAAAACACTAAACACCAGCCCAGTCCAACAATGTGGACTCTAACAGTAGGATATTTGGTTGAATTTCCTAGGAGTGCATTGTTGGTCTACATAAAACCTTTACTCTAAAGAGTACCAAATACCAGATAATATAATCAGTAATCCTGTGAATATTTACAGAGACCTAAAGGCCAAATATATTATATAATACAATTTGTGAATTAAAAAAAAATATTCAACATAGCTATTAGTGCAGGCTAATAATAAACATGCTATCCAAATTGATATTTGTATGGAGCCAAACATGCTATACTATGATGAGTGGCTTACCATTTACTGTAGACGTTTCTGAAATGATTTTCTTTTTTCAGATCGTCATCCATATTATTTATACTTTCTTCTTAGGCATTTAATCTATTCCTGTTCTTCACTTTCAAAACCCTGTTGTCAAATATTGCAACAGAAAATGTGCTATGATGAAATTTACATTTATAACTTTAAGGGTACAGGAGGTGAATAATGTAATTAAAGGAGTTAGGATTTGGTCTTATCTCACCACTCTCAGAGTTGATTTTGCTGTTTTGTGAGGACTCTTCTTAAAAGTAACGAAAGACCAAATTGAAAATGTCTTGGGCTAGAAATTGGTTCTACTCTGAAGCAGTCTGCAAGAAAGCTGGAGTCTGGTGCTTGTTGACTCTATTTTAGACCAAAATTGTAGCTATATTCTGGTTATAATTAAGATTGTCAAGTGAATATACACTTTAGAAAAACCCAAATGCCAAACTCCAGAAGAGAAAAATGTTTCCCTCATTGTCACTAATAAGTAACTTCTAGATTCAGCTTTTTAGGAGGGGATGTAATTAATATGCCCCTCATTGGGATATTGAATTTGACGCTATTGTGTAATCAGCTGAATCCAGCCAACATTTTGTGATTATTTACTCCAACTGAGTTTTTTTTTCTAGTTTATTTATTACAGGTACTTATACTGTAAAGCACTGTCAATTTATATAGCACTTCACATGTATATTGTAAAATTCGCATCAGTCCCTGCCCTCAAGGAGCTTACAATCTAAGGTTCCTAACTCAGGTTCACATATTTGGGCCAATTTAGACAGGACCCAATTAACCTACCAGCATGTCTTTGGAATGTGGAAGGAAACCCAAGTACCTGGAGGAAACTCACGCAGGCACAGCGAGATCATGCAAACTCCAGGCAGGTAGTGTCATGGTTGGGATTCAAACTGGAGACCCTAGTGCTGCTAGGCAGAAGTGCTAAGCACTTAGCCTAATTTCTGTCTTCTTTTTTGTTAATATAAAATGCAAATATCTCTGCACCCTGATGACCTTAGTTTTAACAAAATTGTGTTTGCTCTTAAATTAGATCAGAAGAAGAGCTGGAAATCCCAGGATCATTACTGTGCCCTCATTTTACTGGTAGTATAAAGGATATATAGAAGGTTGTCATTGAGTTTAAAAAAAATTCAGGAACTATTCTCACTAGATTATAGACTCACAGACCACATAGTGATTAAGTGAGTTATATAAAAAGAGTTATATGAAAATGTATTAAAGACCATTCAGTAATGAAAAAAATGTTTCCACTGTTTTATGTATATGTGGTATTTGAGAGAATTTGTATCACTTGAATAAAGCAAAAAAACTTGCTACTTGACTTATTTAAGATTGAGCTGGGTAGCGAGAACACGGTCAGATTAGATTAAATAAAGGCATAAGTGTTCAAGAATCACTTCTCTGAGTTCTAGAGAAAAAAAAAAACCTGATCTCTTCCAACTGATATATTATTAGCTAAATTAAACCTCCCCTGCTTGTCTGCAAAATATGTAGAATTCCTGGATAGAACAGTAAACATGGAAGATGTTTTTAAAGATTAAAACAATTTGAATCCTAGTAAGGCTTTTGACCCAGATAGTTACAGATCCATATTTTAAAAAAATGATTAATATTGGTGGGCACTTTTAATTATGTTAAAAAAGCTCTCTTTTACACATTTACTCATATACATACCTAATTACTTAACAATAGAAAAACCCTTTACTCCAAAGTCCTTTGAGTCTATTGTTCTTTTAAAAAGGGTCATTCAAGTAAAGACTTGCTTTATTATAGATAATATCTAGACACATAAATTGTGCCTGAAAATGTACCTTTTATTATTGTTTCCTGAAAAAATATCAGTTCACTTCCTGATGTGTGAACTTGCCTAGGCACTCATGCTTGCAGCCTCATAGCTGTATACCTGCAGTGTGCAAAGCACTGTTGCCTGTGACTGCTAGCCCCAGGAGATTTAGTATGAGGTGTGGTGTAAGATTTAGTGATATCACTGCTATGTTGTTTACCAGAGAAGAATTTGTATCTAGGGACCTGCACTACATACATGTCCCTGCTTTGCTTCATTTATTTTATGGATCTGTGATGATCACTAATCATGGGATGGGGGGGGGGGGCAGCAATGACATAAGGAGGCAAAGTCCTGTTCCTCTACCAAGATGTTAAAATATTAAAAGTCATGTTAGATCAGTACCAGGGACAAGATCAGCTGCAGGGAGCTTATAGCCAAATGTGATAATTAGTCTTTGCCAACTGAAGTAGAATAATGATGTATCGAACCAGGCAGGACTTCAGTGATGCAGGTTTATTAACGACAGCTGGGAACATACAGGTTCATGTTCAAAGTATTACAAGATGCAGGTCTAATTTGTACAGTTTCTTACAATGCAAGCATATTAGGTAAAACATGATTGGTTGCTAAGATCTACGTCAATGTAACTAACCATAAATCTGACACCTGTCATACAACCAGACAAACATATTCATTCCCACAATTCCTATAATTTTATTAAAATGATTTATAACTGTTTTTTGTATGGTTTTACCCATTAAAATACTTGTGTAGAGACAATATGGAACCTTAGTTATGTTAAATGTTATACAATTATATTTAATACAATACAAAAAAGGTACTGTATTATCTACACACACACACACACATTTTATATATATATATAATTTATTTATTTAATTTATTTCAGGTACTTATATAGCGCCGTCAATTTACGCAGTCCTTTACATATACATTGTACATTCACATCAGTCCCTACCCTCAAGGAGCTTACAATCTAAGGTCCCTAACTCACATTCATACATACTAGGGACAATTTAGACAGGATCTAATTAACCTACAAGCATGTCTTTGGAGTGTGGGAGGAAACCCACGCAGGCACAGGGAGAACATGCAAACTCCAAGTAGGTAGTGTCGTGGTTGGGATTCAAAGCAGTGACCCTTCTTACTGCTAGGCGAGAGTGCTACCACTACACACACACACACACACACACACACACACACACACACACATATTTTAACTGTTTTAATGAGAACACAAGCAGACCTTTTGGACCTTGTCGAACTTAATTAATGTACATAACTTTCCCATATTCCACATAATTACTTTTAAACCAACAGTATAATCTTCCACCCAATCCATTTACATATATTCATTTTGTCCATCCGACCATTCATCATTGCTTCTTCCCATTCCTCTCACTCTTATCTACACTTTCATTCTACCTTCCTTTCTTCCCCACAAGCTTTTGTGTGGAGATAGAGGCATGCCCACTAAATGGGCTATGTCAGCTGCTCAAGCGCCTGCCCCCTCCTTCTCCCCACACAGCCCGTGCTGTCTTATGGGTAATGTAGTCTTCTACTCCCATTCTCATGTGTCTGTTTGCCATTCTCCCGTGCCCCCCGCTCCATTGGATGTCGGCAGACACGTGATCGGCATGCAAGTGTACTTAAACCTCTCTCACTACATCACATTTAGATGACGGACAGGCTGCCACTTTGGTGTATCCTCCTGCACAAGGTATTTTCCACAACTTTTCCTCTGTTGCCATTCCTTTCAACATAAATCTGCTGCCTATTGCTTTTGACCTTCCCTCTGAATTAATTTGCTTTATCTGCATAACAATGCTGGTTCATGTGAACCACTCATTAAACACAAGCACCTGTTACCGTCTTTTAGAGGAACTTTTCCTCCCATCTTTTGTTTGGTAGGTGGTTTTAGAAGATCTGTATACAAGGTTTTGGCATTGTCCTATATGGATGACCAATATAAGTGACAGTATTTACAAACTTTCTTCCTTTCTGAATTAACCCTATTTTGATATTACCCTTCCTCCCCATACACACTTCTTTTAATCAGCACTTTTAATCATTTTTTGGCCCTTCTTTTCCTCAATCAGATAAACTTCCTATCTGGCAGCCCTTGCTTCCCTTTAGACTCAATTGGTCCTGTGTAAGTATGTCCTTTCGCTGGTTTATTTAATCCAGTTTTATCACTGCATTACTTCATCTTTTTCACCACCAATATCCCTTGGCTGCACTTATTCACATTTCACCTTTTATTTATTTTTTCACCTTCACACCCCTCACCCCCTTTCCCTGTGCCCCCCTTTTTCCCCTCTCTCCTCACTTCTTTTTTTTCCCTCCACCCTCCCCCTTCCACACCCCCTTCCCAGTTCCTTCTATTTCCCCTTGTTTCCACCCCTCTTTACTCTTCACCCCCCCCTTTTCTTCCCATCTTTCCCCCCAATCTTTTTTCTCCCCCCTCTCTTTTCTGTTTTTACGCTCTCTCTCCCTACTTCCCTTTCTTCATGCCTTCCCTCTTTCATTCTTTTCCCACCCCCCCCTTTTTCCTCCTTTCTCTTCCCCCCGCCCCTCCCTTCCTCCTGTCCTCCCCCTCCCTTTTCTTCCCTCACTTTTTCACATTCTTTTCTTTTTCACCATCCCATTCACATTATTCCTTTATATGGCAGACACAACCCTACGGCCCCTATTTGGGCCCACCCGGGCCAAACCCTTTCCTGTACAGAGCAATGTCCGTTTTCCTATTCCTGGTTGCATCTTTATAACAGGTAACTATTTATCATAAAAAATATATATATGTATTGCTAAGTGCAAAATAAAATAAAAGTGAATGTGAATGGCAATTGATAATAATCCACTTTAATGTCCCAATAAAGTAAGAGCTCAATATAGTATGTAAAGAACTCCAATTCGCCCAAAAAGTGCAAACACAGGAAATCCAAATGATAATTCAATCAGTGACAGCAAAGGAGGGTCCACCACCAGGGATAGAAGGGGTTGCTCCTTACCGGATGGCCATGACCCCCCACTACAGAGGATCACAGCAGGCAGATAAGATGTTACACAGAGATTGAGGACTTCTAACAGCATCCACCAGGGGTCGCCTCACCGTCAATCCCTCCAGCAAAGCCAATGGCAGGGATACACCATAGAATGAAAAAGGAGCTCACATAGTGTAAAACCATTGAGAATTTATTTAAAATCAAATCACAAAGTGAACACTTACAAAACGTATGTAGATAAAAAGCCTTAAGTCCGGCTCCCTGGCCACAGGAGCATGGACAAACCCGTCCTACTGGAATGCAACACCGTCTGGGGGTGACATCAGCGCGTCGTCTGGCTCCGCCCTACGCGTTTCGTGACATCATCACGTCTTCCGTGCCCCTGGAAGACGTGATGATGTCACGAAACGCGTAGGGCGGAGCCAGACGACGCGCTGACGTCACCCCCAGACGGTGTTGCATTCCAGTAGGACGGGTTTGTCCGTGCTCCTGTGGCCAGGGAGCCGGACTTAAGGCTTTTTATCTACATACGTTTTGTAAGTGTTCACTTTGTGATTTGATTTTAAAAAAATTCTCGATGGTTTTACACTATGTGAGCTCCTTTTTCATTCTATGGTGTATCCCTGCCATTGGCTTTGCTGGAGGGATTGATGGTGAGGCGACCCCTGGTGGATGCTGTTAGAAGTCCTCAATCTCTGTGTAACATCTTATCTGCCTGCTGTGATCCTCTGTAGTGGGGGGTCATGGCCATCCGGTAAGGAGCAACCCCTTCTATCCCTGGTGGTGGACCCTCCTTTGCTGTCACTGATTGAATTATCATTTGGATTTCCTGTGTTTGCACTTTTTGGGCGAATTGGAGTTCTTTACATACTATATTGAGCTCTTACTTTATTGGGACATTAAAGTGGATTATTATCAATTGCCATTCACATTCACTTTTATTTTATTTTGCACTTAGCAATACATATATATATTTTTTATGATATTTTGCACATGTACTAGCGCAATTCCTTTTATTTTTTATGTTTTCTCCACAATTGATGTTTATTGTCAGGATTGCAGCTTTTCAACGATTTATTGTTTATTTTGGTCTATAGCGCAGTTTTATCGTCTTTTTTCTATACTTGCTTTAAACTATTTATCAGTTGACAGTTACACTACCTAGCTATGGACAGTCACAAACATCTCTTTTTCTTCTTGATTATATAATTTGAGTTACTTTTGTTGATGGTTTCTAACTGTAGGTTTATTCTACTTAGAGATATATCCAGCTTGGTCCCTCAACACATATCCCCTGAGGAAGCCCCAACGGCCAAACATGTAGGGATTATAAGTGCTGAGTGACCCCTTATTTTCTATGTTGTTATATTATGCACAGCCAGCATAATTTTTTTAAAACTTGTCTATGTTCAATAAAATGTCATTTATATTTTTTATTGCTGTGATGTCTGTTTAAAATTACTTACCTGGCGCCTACAAAATCCCACCAAATTTTCTCTCTGTTTGCACAACAGTATAAGAAGTTTTATCACTTATTCTTGACAATGATTGTTTTATTACCTTCAAGGAATATTATCTTATCAGGCTGTAGTTCATCTGCTGTCAAAGTGTTTTTCTTCTAATTAGTAGACCTAAGAACCTAAAAATGAACTAACCTAATAAACTTTCACCCAGTAAACTTGTGACGGTCTTACAAAAAATGCCAGCATGAAGCAGAGAGGTCATCTAAAGTTCAACATTTAAAAATGAAGACTCTCTATATTTATGGGATAACATAGTATACATTAATAAAGACTAATAACTATTGCTTTACTATTGAATAATAATATTGATAAGACTGCTACTATAAAAATAATAATATGAATAATAATTATATTATCAATAAAACATATGCATATTAATTTGCCACAGCTAAACATTAATTTCATTTCTAAGTATAACATTTTTTCAAAGGTCAGTAAGGCACTACAAATGTTTGATAAGCAGCAAAATATATTGGACCATGTTTTGCTTTCAGAGTTTTACTGGAGCAGTGCACGATGACTAGTTTATGGGACTAAGGCTGAGTTCACACTGTTTTTCTGCAGTAACCACAACATGCTATTTGAGTGTTGGTGCACTGTGGTGCCATTCATTTATAGAGTAACATGATATGAACCTTGCCAAAGGACATGAGTCACGGTGCACCACAATGTAAGGTAAAGCACTACCTTGTGAAGTGCTGCATTAAAAAAATAAAAGCATGAAACTTTTTGCTACCATTTGGTGTGTTAGGCAGTCTGTTCATTGGGCATTCATGTTAATGTGTGATGTAATGCACCAAAGATGTTCAAAACCAACCTTAGGGTCTCTGGCCTCACCTCTGGAAAAAGTGATTTAAAGAACACGTGTATGAGTTTCCCTTATTCCATGTAACTATATGTTTTAGGCATGGGACCCTTAATATTAACTTAAAATATCGCTACTCTTCCAGTGCTGGGCAATGGCATGTGGCATACTCTCCATTATGCAGCTGACATACTTCATACCATAAACATTGTCAAGTTTCTTAGGATATAGGGTTAACAACCTAAATACATTGCTGAAGGGCCATCATAAGGTGAGTTTGATTACAGATATGTGATTAAAGGTCACTATGAACTCAGTCTAGTACCTAGGAAATAGTATTCTTTGTAGCGCTTTAGTAATTTGTTATTTGTAATTATAATAATTTGTTATTTGTAATTATAGATGGCAAAAAAGATGGCAAAGTTCCCTAAATATTTCTATGTCATGTTGATTAAAACTACTTTCAATCTTCCATATCCTATATAAACAAAAGATTCAAAACAAATCTGGTGCTATGGTATGGACTGGTTATTTGGTTTATAAGCTTGTTTTTTAGTCCAAACTCTTGGTGTGAAGCTTATAACGCTACCAAATAATAAAAATAACATGTATCTGATCGCAGATGTGGAAATAAGGGACAGCTTGGGAAACAGCAATCACAGGGTAATTATATTGAAAGTAAATCATAGTAAAAGGATGAACAAATGTAGTGCAAAAACACAAAATTTCAAAAGAGTATATTTTTCTAAACTGCGCTCCAAACTACAAGATATTAAATTCGATCAAATCCTAAAAACATTAAAGGTTGAGAAAAAATTGGAGTGCTTTAAGAACATATTAAATAAGGGTATTAACCAGTGCATTCCAATCAAAATATAAGAGCCAACCTGGGTGGTTAAACTTTAACGTAAAAAGATTTATAAAAGAGAAAAAAATTAGGGCAGATAAAATAGACCATGAAAGGCAGATAGTGAAGGACAGTAAAAAAAAAAAAAAAAAAAAAAATCCCCCAAATTTTTTTAAATAGACAGTATTAACAGTAAAAAAGCAAGGTCGGAGCATATAGGTCCCATAAAGGATGATCAAGGGAAGTTAGTTAGTTACAAATGAGAAGAAGAAGGCAACTGTTCTAAATGCATTAGTCTCCTCAATGTACCCTTGTAGCTAACAGGAGCCAGTGTCTGAAATAGACTTGAAAAACTTAACGTAAATAAATCTTCCAAACCAGATGGCTTACACCCGAGCATCCTCAAAGAACGTAGCCAAGTAATAGCCAGAGCATCATTCCTATTTTTTATGAACAGCTTAAGGAGTGGAATGTTACCAGCTGATTGGCGAAAGTCAAACTTGGTACCAATATTTAAAAAAGGGCAAATATTTACCTGGAAACTAAAGCCCAGTTAGTCTAACATCAATAGTTTGTAAACTATTGGAGAGGATGTTAAGGGACTATAGCCAATAATTTGTACTTGATAAGAGTATCATTAGTAGTAATCTGCACGGATTTATGAAAGACCGTTCTTGCCAGACCAATCTACTAACATTCTATGAGGAAGTGAGCTGCCATTTAGATAAGGTAAGGCCTGTGGATGTGATATATCTGGATTTTGAAAAAGCATTCAATACAGTCCCCTATAAATGCCTAATTTACAAATTGAAGTCTGTTGGCTTAGACCATAGTGTATGTACCAGGATAGAAAACTGGTTACAGGGGCGCGTCCAAAGAGTGGTGATAATTAGTACTCAGAATGGTCTGGAGTGATAAGTGGAGTACCCCAAGGCTCTGTCCTGGGACCAATTCTGTTTAATGTATTCATAAATGATAAAGAAGCTGCATAAATAACTCAATCTCAGAGGCTGCTAATGATACAAAGCTAAGCAGGGCAATAACTTCACAATAGGATATAGAAATATTACAGAAAGACCTCCATAAAATAAAGGGGTGGGCAACTACATGGCAAATGAGGTTTAATGTTGAAAAATGTAAAGTAAGAATGCCAAGAATATAAACAAGTTACTCGCTAGGAGGTGAACCATAGGGGGATTCCAGGATGGGAAAAGATCTGGGGGGGTCACAAGGTCACAAGCTCAGCAAATGGCATGCTATGCCAAGCTGCAGCATGCAGAATATTAGCATGCATTAAAAAGGAGATGCAACTATAATTTTACAACTTCACAAAACTCTGCTCTGGCTGCAACTTGAGTATTCCATCTAGTTCTGGTCAACGATCCTCAGAAAGGATGTGCTGGAACTGAAAGTGTCTAGAGATAGGCGACAAAGCTAACAAAGGTTTTGGAGTAGTCCAGTTACAAGGAAATATTACAAAACACTAAACTTATTCTCCTTGGAGAAGCAACGCTTGAGAGGAGATATATTAGTGATATACAAATACCTTAATGGTGATTCTAGCATAGGGAAAAAACTATTCAGTTTAAGGGAGATTAAAGTGATTGTAAATGATCACTTTGTACAACAACCCATTCAGTTTAAAATAGAAATGAAATGCAAAACATTTTGGTATAGATATATTGGGGTCATTTAGTATAGCACTGCAGTACTAATTACTGCAATTAGCGCTAAAACAGTATTCACTATAGCACTGGTAAAAAAAATACTTTCAAAATTGAGTTTACTATAGTTCCCTGAAACCAAATAGCTCCCAAACCCACTCTGCTAAAACCTGGAGTAGTACACATGGAAATAATGTTTAGAGCATGATATAATTGCCTAAATGGTACTGAAATATGTAGTATATTATTTAAAGATAATCTGCTTTTAACCTCCCTGGCTGTAATCCCAAGTGTGGCTCGGGGAGGATTTTCAGTACCAAAAGCGATAACCCCGGGCCATACTCGGGATCGCATCACAGTATCCTGGTACAGCTACTTACCTTGTCCCCAGGATCCTGCAATGTCCTCCCACTGTGTCTGCAGGCTGTGTCCTCCGCTCGATGTATCACAGCGCCGGGCTCCATTCCCTGCGAGCATTGCAATGCACGGGGACGGAGAACGGCGCCAAATTCAAAACGTGAAACACACACAATACATACAGTACACTGTAATCTTATAGGTTACATTAATGTATCAAATAATTTCATATCCCTTTTGTCCCTAGTGGTTTGTCCAGTGCCCTGCATGCAGTTTTATATTATAAATACCGTTCTTTCGGCCTGGAAACTGGAGATTGTCCATAGCAACCAAAAATGTCCCCTTACATCAAAAGTGGTTTTAGACCAGCTAGAAAACAGCAATAATAAATTAGAATCACTTGCAGAATTGAGTGATAGTGATTTGTGGGGAAATTCATCATGAAACACTGAAAGTAATGACAGCAACAATTCTGCAACTGAGTAAATTTCAATGTTTTTGATTTGATTACATTATTGAATAATTTTTATTATTATATTATTTGTTAAAATTATAGTTATTATATTATAATTTATTATTTCATTTTTCAAACTTTATCATACCCCGGGCTGTCTACTAGACCAGTGTTTCTCAACTCCAGTCCTCAAGGCGCCCCAACAGGTCATGTTTTCAGGCTTCTTATTATTTTGCACAGGTGAGTTGATCAGTTTCACTGCCTTAGTAATTACTACACCCGTTTCATCTGAGGGAAATCCTGAAAACATGACCTGTTGGGGCGCCTAGAGGACTGGAGTTGAGAAACACTGTACTAGACTCTTGTTTGGACAGATTTAAGTGTGTTATTCCTAAGAATTACAGGCCTACAATATAAAACGCAAAATTTCCATGCAAAACAATTGTAATGCTTTGAGCATCAAAAATCTGAAATAATCATACCGCCAGGGAGGAGGTTAAACTGTGTAAAATAGTGATTTCTACACTGAAATATCTTTAAAAGTCTGAGAAGAGATAAATTCCCTGTTTTTTTGTACAACTAGGTGCCAACACAACTGAGCATGCTCAGACCTGCAAATAGCTCTCATCTTAGCTCCAGTGTCTTTTTTACAAGGCGCTATAGTAAATACCAAAATGAGCGCTGACCAAAAAAGAGCATTTTTTGGGAGTGGAAAACAGCGCTATTATAGTCCAATGCAAGTTTTAGCCATTGATTCTAATGGTACAATTGTAACTTCCCCAAATAAATCCTTTTAAATGTTGAGATGAAATGTATCTTTCTCTGAAATAAATCTTCCTTTGCAACATTGTTGCTTCTACTTCAAATATTTAGTTTTTAAGAATGCTAGAATGTGGAATGTTTTGATAAAATATATTTTTCTCTGTCACTTTCACTTGTTACTCTCCATCTCACAATAATCTTTACCCATACTGACACAGGTGTCTTTACAAAGGACAAACAATACCAATGCTGATGCAAATTTAAAATGAGTCCAAATTTTTTGTGCTTTTTATTATTTCCAAATAATCATAATTTGAGCCCCAAAAATGTGATATGTGTATCAACATCAGAAATCAAAATGTAATTCCCCAACATTTGAGGGTAATATCACTATTCTACACTGACCCACAAAGAACCACCAAATATCAGAGAATAAATCAAGAATAACTCCTGAGTAATGTAATTCCATCACCTGTATGTCCAAAGAAATACAGTATTTATGTGTATTTATGTGAAGGAGGTTTTCACACATGGTGGCTCTGTGGCTTAGAGGTTAGAACTGCTTAGCATCCCTGAGTGTCTGGGTTCAAATCCCAAACATGTGTAGAAGAGTTCCACCACTATTGTAAATCTTACCAAAAGTATTGGGACGCCTGCCTTTACACATACTTGAACTTTAAGGGCAGCCCAGTCTTAGTCCGTAGGGTTAAAATTTGATTTGGCCCACCCTTTGAAGCTAGAACAGCTTTTGGGAAGGCTAGGTAGGCTGTCCACAAGGTTTAGTGTTTCTATGGGAATGTTTGAATATTCTTCTAGAAGTGCATTTGTGAGGCCAGGAACTGATGTTAGATGAGAAGGCCTGGCTCGCAGTCTCTGCTCTAATTCAGCCAAAAGGTGCTCTATTGGGTTGAGGTCAGGACTCTGTGCAGGCCTGTCAAGTTCCCCCACTCCAAACTCGCTCATCCATGTCTTTATGGACCTTGTTTTGTGCACTGGTGTGCAGTCATGTTGGAACAGGAAGGGGCCATCCCCAAACTGTTCCCACAAAGTTGGGAGTATGAAATTGTCCAAAATGTCTTGGTATGCTGATGCCTTAAGAGTTCTCTTCATTGGAACTAAGAGGCCAATCCCAACCCCTGGAAAACAACTACACATCATAATTCCCCCTCCACCAAATGATTTGGACTAGTGCACAGAGCAAGGTCCATAAATACATGGATGAGTGAGTTTGGGGTGGAGGAAATTGACTGGCCTGCGCATAATCCTGACCTCAACAAAATAGAACACCTTGGGGATGAATTAGAGTGGAGACTGTAAGCCAAGCCTTCTCATCCAACATCAGTGCCTGACCTCACAAATGCACTTGGAAGAATGGTCAAACATTCCCATAGACACACTCCTAAACCTTGTGGACAGCCTTCCCAGAAGAGTTAGCAGCTGTTATAGCTGCAAAGGGTGGGCCAAATTAATTTGGAACCCTACGGACTAAGACTGGGACAGAATTACAGTTCATGTGCATTTAAAGGCAGGCGTCCCAATACTTAGGCCAATATATTGTATATTTCTTGTGACACTAAGCATGGCTATGGACTTAGGGCTGGTTCACACCACAGAGATGCAGAGCACATGCGTGAGACTGCCTGCTGGCTAAGTGGTTAGTAATTGTGTCTTGCAGCACTGGGGTTGCTGGTTCAATTCCCCAACATGCTAATTCTTGTGTCAAAGTTTATATGTTCTCCTTGTCCTTGTGTGGGTTTCTCACCACAATCCAAAGACAAGCTGGCATTTTATTTGTCTCCTGTCGAAATAGTCTCTAATGTAAGAAAGTTCATTTTGGACTTTAGATTGAAAGCTCATTGCAGCCAGGGACTAATGTTAATGTCTGTTAGCACTAATCATGTCCAGGGACTTGGACATTTTAAATTGTAGGGTTTACACTGCACAGGTACATATGCTTAGAAAAATGTTGCTTTGTTTATGTGCATGCAAATGGACTTCGATCTTTGGCCTGTAGTTGGAGATTTGATGCACATAGCCAAGGGCTAACACAGTTGAAAATAGTATTGTGTTCCTGCTCATCAGGAGCAATCACTTTAGACATACATGAAGAGACAGATTGAAAGATACTGGTGGGCGTGTACTTCTATTGGGCATGTGTGTTAGGGCTGGCTCAGCCCTTCCTTCTGAGCTGGCCGCTCAGCTGTCAGCTATTTGCCAGCTCTCATCTCTCTCCACAGTTAACCAGCTGTTGTGGATCTGCTCGTCAGTCCCACCTACTTAAAGATCTCCAGCTCACTTCATTCCTACCTTCGCCTTGGTCACATCACAAGAAACCATCTCCTGTGTTCCTGTTTAAAGACTGGCTTTGCTGACATCCCTTCGGGCTCCTTATCCTGCTTGCTGTTCCTCTACTTGGATCCCTGACTTCTGGCCTAGCTGATTACTGAACTCTGGCTTGGCTGACTACCCGATCCGGTTACTGGACTCTGGCTTGGCTGACTACCTGATTCGGTTACTGGACTCTGGCTATGCTTTGACTATGCTTACTCTTTTTATGTTTATTAATAAACAAGTGTGATTTTACTGTACTTCTGTCTCGGTCTGGTTCATGGTTTCTGACAGTAGGCAAAGGCTATGAATTCAGAAGATACAGTCAATCCACTTGGTAATATTTTTTCCAGATTGGATGAGCAAGATCACCGCATGGATCAGTTTGCCATGGCATTACAAACACTCCTGAGTCGCACGGCTCACCTGGAATCCCCCACTGTGGCTGCTCTGGTACAACCTGAGTTGTAGGCCATCCCTGCTGCTGCTTAACAGGAGGTGGATGGAGGGCGTGTGATCAGACGCTCACATCAAAATAGGTTTAAACCGTCCAGCACTTCCATGCTACAATACTTGCCTATCCCAGGCAGAAAGATACACTACTTTCAGACATCCACGGCTCCAGCTACCTTAAAAGGACACCTCCTCTCGCTTCCAACTTCCAGGATCTAAAGGCTTCCCACCCTTAAGGACACATAAAGGCTGCAGCTGATCCTCCATACCTACTGGAGACAGGTCAGTTACAAGTTCTCCCCACCAACCTTGTACCTCCCATTCCCCTGTCTTTCCACCAGCACCCCCCCACCTCAGGTTGCACTCCGTGTCTCCCCTGTTTATCCCCCTCCCTTTTTTTTTCTCTACTACAGGCACATCCAACAGCCAAGCACTGCAAAGGAAAATACAACTATATACATATCTAATACATTTGTAGGTAGGTGCGATCCCTCATCAATCTACCTTACTGCCACTCTCACTTTCTGCAACCAGTACCACTATATTCCTGCACCTCCATAGCCCACATGCAACCTCTCACTCCAACGCATTCACTTCCATGACTTTTTGCCATTATGCTACATAAACTGTATATATATTTTCAACACAGGCATGTGTTTATAGGTGGGCCCTATCTTTAGATGTCTCTATGTGTATATGAATATATTTGTTTTTTGCACAACTGCACGGTCATTTCTATACCCCCAGATGTACTTTCTGCACCCATTGACACGCATCCACTCTTTGTTCCTGCACAGCGATTCATTTCTGGCGGAGATGTCCTCACACGCATGCGCATGTCCTTCGTACAGAAACACAACCAGTTACACCATGTGGTCAAAAAAAGATCTCTCAGCGCTTCTCTGTGCATTTTACATCATTCACTTGTGTTCCCCCTTCTTTATATATTTTTTATGTATATATATTTATTTATATATTTTTATTTAGAATGTTTTATGTTTCAATGTCTACTACCCATCGTTTATTCCCTTTATTGTTATGGTATCTTCTATTATTTAAGTCTACACATCTGACATTTTTTAATGTAAATTTATTATACGTCTCCAGTCTGTAGTGTATGTTATATATTTGCCATGTGCCTCATACTACACTGTTCTGATCTGCATTCCATCTAGAACGCCTGGACGGGGACTGGTATGGAACTTAGAATAACTAAATATCCATTACAGGACATACCCTCCAACTAGTAACTTCTTCCCATGTACATATGGTCGGCCTACCGGCCCATACAGACTATGCTCCTGTTCTCCTGGCTCTGATGAAGAGGTTACCCTCGAAACGCGTCAGTCTTTTTTTAATTACCTGCCTCAACATGGGCATACCCTAATTTTAACTTTTTAGTACTTATTTTGTTACCTGTTTTTATGCTACGTAGTAATTGTATGATTTAATTTTTATATGTTTGTATTCCATATACATGATTAAACCTAACCTGTTTTGATGTGAGCTTCTGATCATGCGCCCTCCATCCACCTCCTACTAAACAGTCTTTTCCAGACCACCTCTGGTCAGTTAAGGCAGCGGGACACGCTTCACTATCTCCTCCACTCCTCTCACTTTTTACAATACTACCCTTCTCTTACAACAAACGGCCTCACTAGCGCAGGAGTATTTCTCATCATACCTTGTCCATATTTTGCAATATCCCTCCTGCTGCGCCAGTCTCTGTGCAGGCACCCGCCATGGGTATTACTCCTATAAGAGGTATGTCTGGTTCCGCCCTGCTTCCCCAGCGATTTGGGGGCTATCCAGTTCAATGCAGAGGGTTTCTCAACCAAGTTGAGATATACTTTGAGATGCTGCCCCAGGCGTTTCCCACGGACAGAAGCAAAATAGGGTTTGATATATCTTTGCTTTCTGAGAGAGTCTTGGCCTGGGCTAACCCTCTATGGGAGATGCAAAAACCTGTTGTCTTGAGTTACCCAGAGTTTGTGGCCTCCTTTAAAAGGGTATTTGACATTCCCGCATGCTCCCCTTCTGCTGCCAGGTGCCTCATGTCCATCAAACAGAGTACGAGAACTGTTGCCGACTACGCCATTGAGTTCCGTACTCTGGCAGCAGAGGTTGCTTAGAACAAGGAGACCCTCGTGACCTCTTTCTCTCATAGTCTCTCGAATTCCATCAAGGATGAGATAGCAGCCCGAGATATACCCACTGAGCTGGAGAGCTTGATCTCATTTGCCATCCTCATTGACTCCAGACTCAGAGAAAGACTTTCTTTTAAGGAGCGCTTGCAGAAGCCTCCTGTATGTTTGCCTCCGAGCTTTGCAGTCCCACCTGTGCCTCCCTCACCTCCCATGCCTCTTGGTACAAAGTTGGTCAGTGAAGATGAACCAGAGCCTTTAGGAGGAGGGAGAGATTGTGCCTTTATTGTGGCCTGATCTGAGAGGGGCTAACAATCTTGTGAGGATTAAGGAGGGCGACGAGGGGAAAACTGTGTTTAATATCAGAACAGGCCATTATGAGTATCTCGTAATGCCTTTTGGCCTTTGTAATCCCCTAGCAGTTTTCCAGGAATTTATTAATGATGTCCTCTGAGATTTGTTGCAGTTATGTGTGGTGTTTATCTCAATGATATCCTCATAATTTCCAAGTCCCTGGAGAGCCACCACACAGATGTCTGTCGTGTGCTTCAGAAATTAAGAGAGAACAATCTCTATTGTAAACTGGAGAAGTGTGAGTTCCATCGGGAACAGGTTAAATTCCTGGGCTTTGCCATTTCCACTGCAGTTTTTTTGATGGACCCAGAGAAACTTTTGGCAGGCCTACAGTGGCCTCGACCCATGGGGTTACGTCCTCTGCAACGTTTCCTGGGTTTTGCCAACTATTATCGGAAGTTTATTCGTAACTAGTCATCTCTGGTCAAGCCCCTGACTGATATGACCAGAAAGAACAGTAACCCACAGAGTTGGTCTCCAGAGTCCATTAAGGCCCTTGAAAGTCTCAAGGCTGCCTTTGTTTCTACTCCTGTGTTGGCACATCCTGATCCTATGTTACCTTTTATCCTTGAGGTTGTTGCTTCTGAGACTGGTGTTGGCGCCCTTCTGTTTCAACGTCCTACCTCTGAGAGTGCTATGCATCCTTGTGGCTACTTTTCCAAGAAATTGTCACCTGCAGAGTGCAATTAAGAGATTGGTGACAGAGAGCTGTTGGCAATAATTTTAGCCCTGAAAGAATGGAGACATCTCCTCGAAGGTACCACTGTGCTGGTTCTCATTCTTACTGACCATAAGAATCTCACATTCTTGTCTGAGGCTAAACTCCTCTCTCCCAGAAGGGCATGATGGGTTCTTTTCTTGTCAAGTTTCAATTACATTGTCTCATTCTTACCCGATACTAAGAATGTAAGGGCTGACACCTTGTCATGACAATTTTCCTCCACTGCCAAATTGGAGTCAGTTCCGGGCCCTATAATTCCTCCTGATCATATTCTGGCTACAGTTCGCACCAGTCTTACTTCTCCTTTGGGTGACAAAATTCTTGCTGCTCAGGTCGATGCTCCTCCTGAGAAAACTTGTGACCACTGCTTTGTCCCAGAGTGTCTCTGTACTGCCGTGCTCCAGACTTACCATTCTCCCAAGGCAGCTGGCCACCCTGGTAGGAATCAACTTGCTTGGGCCATTTCCCAACAATTCTGGTGGCCTAGTCTACATGCTGATGTAACTGCCTTCGTAGCTGCCTGTTCCGTGTGTGCTCAGAGTAAGACTCCACGACACCTTCCAGTGGGCCTCCTACAACCCATACCCAATGGAGAGAGGCCCTGGACCCACCTGTCTATGGATTTCATTGTGGAGTTGCCCAACTCCCAAGGCAACATAATTATTCTTATGGTAGTTGACCGGTTCTCAAAGATGTGTCATTGTATTCCACTTAAGAAGTTGCCCACTTCTAAGGAACTGGCTTCCATTTTTGCTCGGGAGATCTTTCGCTTACATGGGCTACCCAAGGTGATTGTCTCGGACAGGGGTGGTCAGTTTGTTTCCCGGTTCTGGTGAGCCTTTTATGCACAGCTGGGAATTCAGCTTACTTTCTCCTCTGCGTATCACCCACAGTCTAATGGGGCCACAGAACAAGCCAATCAGTCTTTGGAGCAATTCCTACGTTGCTATATTTCTGACCATCACAACAACTGGTCAGACCTATTACCATGGGCAGAGTTTGCTCACAACAGTGCCTTGAATTCTGCTTCCCGATTGTCTCCATTTATGGCGAATTATGGTTTCCAACCATATATGTTGCCTGACTCTTTTGTTCCGCAGAGTATTCCTGCGCTAGAGGAGCATCTCTGTGGTCTTCGTTTCACTTGGGCACAAGTCCAGGAGGCTTTGCATCATGTGAATGATAGGTACAGTCTCCATGCTGACCGCAGACGCCTGCCTGAGCCTTCCTACCAAGTTGGGGACAGGGTCTGGCTGTCATCTCGCAACCTCCGACTTCGTGTTCCCTCACTGAAGTTCGCACCTCGGTTTATTGGGCCTTTCTGTATCCTTTGCAGGATTAACCCAGTGGTTTACGCGTTGGACCTTCCTCCTAGTATGCGCATCTCAAATGTATTTCAGGTCTCCTTATTAAAACCATTGGTCTGCAACCACTTTACCACCTCGGTGCCACATCCTCACCCTATACAGGTTGAGAACCATGAGTAGTATGAGGTACAATCCATTGTTGACTCCTGTAGGTTCCGTGGGCGCATACAGTACCTGGAGTATTGGAAGGGGTACGATCCAGAGGAACGCTCCTGGGTATCATCCTTGGACGTACATGCTCCTGCCCTCTTCCGTAATTTCCATAGACGTTTTCCCCTCAAGCCCAGTGGTCTTCAAGGGGGAGGGGTCGTTGAAGAGGGGGATACTGTCAGGGCTGGCTCAGCCCTTCCTTCTCTGAGCTGTCCACTCAGCTGTCGGCTAATTGCCAGCTTTCATCTCTCTCCACAGTTAACCATCTGTTGTGGATCTGCTCGTCAGTCCCGCCTACTTAAAGATCTCCAGCTCACTTCATTCATACCTTCGCCTTGGTCACATCACAAGAAACCATCTCCTGCGTTCCTGTTTAAAGACTGGCTTTGCTGACATCCCTTCTGGCTTCTTAACCTGCTTGCTGTTCCTCCACTTGGATCCCTGACTTCTGGCCTGGCTGATTACCCGATATGGTTACTGAACTCTGGCTTGGCTGACTTCCGGATCTGGTTACTGGACTCTGGCTTAGCTTTGACTATGCTTACTCTATTTACCTTTTTATTTTTATTAACAAACAAGTGTGATTTTACTGTACTTCTGTCTCGGTCTGGTTCATGGTTTCTGACAGTGTATCAGTGTGCTAACAATACAACTTATTATATAAAGGACTGCAGTAGGGGGAGGTTCGTTTGAAGGAATGATATTGTGTATATTGATAAATGTCCAACTAGGGCTGTTTGTTTGCTGAAATTCTTGTGCATTTTTTCAATCAAAAGTGGGTTTATGTGGCTATGCTATCAATGTTGTGTGTATTAATCATGTACACATAAATGCAGCTTCCAGCAGAACATACTCAATGTATGTATGTGTGTGGAATGTGGGCTGGTGGTGGGTTATATTTTGAATATGTGCCTTTTTTAATATTATGTTGGCATGCTTTGTAAGAATAATGACTGTTAATTATGTTTCTATAATCTTGCAGATAAAAATGTAATGTGTTGCTCATTGTACACTGAAAGTAAAGCTGTGTTTACTCTAAGGTTTAGACAAATTTTAGATTGTACCCTCCTATGAGCAGGACCCTTAAAACCCAATTGCTAACTGTTTTGCTAAATGTAGCACCATATATCCTGTAGGAATTGTTTTGAAACTAGAAAATTACATAATTTTGTTTCTTCTGGCAAAATAAAAGGGGGTGGACTCTCTGTGTGACATCAACGGATGCTCACTCCCCATGGCTGTGCAAGAGATGCCAGACAGCGGGGGACAACACAATGGAGAATTGCGGCGGCGAGGAAGAACACAGCAGTGGGAGAAGTAGGCACTGATGACAGAAGATGACGGCGGGAGAAACAGCACCAGGAGAAGATGACCACGAGAGACACGGCTCGGGGAAGACCACTCAGAGCTATTTGACAAAAACCAGCTATTGATTTTCACATTGTCACATTTCACTGCTTTTTTTTTGGTGAATGGGTAGGGGTACAATGTACTTGATACCCATTCACATGGGGGGGGCTAGGATCTGGGGCCCCCTTGTTAAAGGGGGCTTCCAGATTCTGATAAGATCTCTTGTCCCACCCTCTTTTCCTGCGGCCTGCCAGGTTGCGTGCTTGGATAAGGGCCTGGTATGGATTTTGGGGGGGACCTCCACACCATATTTTTTTTCAAATTTTGGTGCAGGGTTCCCCTAATATCCATACCAGACCTGAAGGGCCTAGTATGGATTTTGGGGGACCCCCATGCAATTTTTTTTATTTTGATGCATAGTTCCCCTGATTTTCATACCCGACCCAAAGGGCCTGGTAATGGACTGGGGGGGGGACTCACGTCATTTTTTTTTCAATGATTTTTATCTATATTGCCAGGATCAGACAATACATTACAGCCGCAAGCAATTTTAGAAGACATTTTTTTCCCTTTAGAAATGTCATTTTGCAGCGGTACTGTTCTAAACATGGGAAAGAGGTGCTACTTTACAGGCATACTAAGGACACCCCCCATGCACAATATTTAAAGGAATATTTTATTTCTATCATTTCACTTTAAGCATTATTAAAATCACTGCTCCTGAAAAAATGTCAATTTTTAAAACTTTTATACATTGATACATATCCCCTGGGGAAGGACCCGGGTCCCCATACACTTTTTATGGCAATAACTTGCCTTTAAAATGAGCACTTTTGATTTTTCATGTTCATGTCCCATAGACTTTAATGGTATTTGCACAAGTTTTTGGCCTGTTCTCAAGTTCTAGTGCGAACCGAACTGGGGGTGTTCGGCTCATCCCTACTCAATAGCCAATGGCACATGAGCATGGTTGGTATTCTAATATTAACGCCTCAAATGCAAAACATAGTATAGAATGAAAAGAATCAAACATTAGTAAGAGTATTTTCTATGTATGATTGTGCTCAACTCTATAGCGTAGTGGTATGCACTGCTACCTTCAAAGGTTCAAGCCATGGGTTTATGGGTTTGCATCCCACCAATGGTATCACCTCCTGAAAATGTACATTGTACTCAGCAGCATAATTAGGGAATGCACATCAGTTTGGTTTATTCCATCATTTTAACTCTTCAAATGCATGCAATGGTATGTAATTATTCAATAATATTATGGTGTGGAATTCCAAAAATCCAGATATTCAAAAATCAAGGAAAAAAACAGCGTAGGGTCCCCCCCCCAGTGCATACCAGGTCCATTGGATCTGGTATGGACTTTAAGGGGAACCCTACGACAAAATTTTTAAAAATTCACATGGAGTCCCCCCAAAATCCATACCAGGCCCTTCAGGTCTGGTATGGATTTTAAGGGAAACCCTGTGCCAAAATAAAAAAAAATGGTGTAGGGTTCCCCCAAAATCCATACCAGACCCTTATTCGAGCACGCAACCTGGCAGGTCAGGAGAGGGGGCGCCCCCCTCCTGAACCATACCAGGCCTCATGCCTTCAACATGGGGAGGGTGGACCCAAAAGCACCTTGTCCCCATGTTGATGTGGACAAGGGCCTCATCCTCACAACCCTTGCCCAGTGGTTGTGGGGGGCTGTGGGCAGGGGGGCTTATCAGAATCTGGAAGCCCCCTTTAAAAAGGGGGCACCCAGATCCTACCCCCCCATGTGAATGGGTGTCGGGTACATTGTACCCCTACACATTCACCAAAAAAAAGTGAAATGTGATAAAAGACAATAGTCGTTTTTGACAATTTATCAAAAAGGTCTTCTTTCCCCTGCTTCTTCCTCCATCTTCCTCCACTTCTTCCTCCGGTCCTCACCATCCACCGGATGAAGAAGCAGAGGAAGATGGAGCTGGAGGAAGACTGGAGGAAGATGCGGGGGAAAGAAGAAGACATTTTTAATAAAGAAATTGTCAAAAACCGACTATTGTCTTTTGTCACATTTCACTTTTTTTGGTGAATGTGTAGGGGTACAATGTACCAGATACCCATTCACATAGGGGGGGGCAGGGTCTGGGGGCCCCCTTGTTTAAGGGGGCTTCCAGATTCCGATAAGCCCCCCACCCACAGACAGGCAAGCGTTGTGTGGATAAGGCCTTTGTCCCCATCAACATGGGGACAAGGTGCTTTGGGGGGGACCCAAAGCACCCTCCCCATGGTGAGGGCATGTGGCCTGGTATCATTCAGGATGGGGGGTGCTAGCCCGTCCCCTCCCTTTTCTGACCTGCCAGGCTGCTTGCTCAGATAATGGTATGGATTTGGGGGGGACTCCCACGCCATTTTTTATTTTTATTTTGCCATGGAGTTCCCCTTAATACCCATACTAGTCTCGAAGGCCCTGGTATGGACTGGTGGGGGGAACCAATGCCATTTTTTTTTTGATTTTTACTCTGTATTGCCGGGAACCGGAAATTCATTACAGCCGCGAGCAATTTTTAATGAAATGTTTTCCTTTAGGTATTGTAATAAATACGGGAAAGGTGCACTACTTTACAGGCATACTATAGACACCTCCCAGGCACGATATATATATATATAGATAGATATATATATATATATATATATATATATATCTATATATCTATCTATCTATCTATATATATATATATATATATATATATATATATATATATATATATATATATATATATATATATATAGATAGTTTAATTTTTATTGTTTCACTTTAAGTATTATTAAAATCACTGCTCCTGAAAAAACAGCAGTTTTAAAAACATTTTTTCCAATTGATACATGTCCCCTGGGGAAGACCCAGGTCCCCATACACTTTTTCTGGCAAAGAACTTGCATATAAACCTTCAGTGAGATCTTTGAATTTTGCAGGTTCGAGCCCCATTGACTTCCACTATTCCCGCATATGTGATCTGACAGGCATGTTTACCGACAATATCGTTGCTTTCCATTTGCATTAGCGCCCAGTTTTTGAGAGTTAAAGTCTTAATTGGCCTTAATTGGGCGCTATTTTCTGGGACTGCAGGATCATTTTTCGGCACTATAGTAAATGACACCCACAGTGCCTTTAAAAAGTATTCATATCCCTTGCAATTTTCCTCATTTAGTCATATTACAACCAAAAACTTAAATGTATTTTATTGGGATTTTATGTGATAGACCAACACAAAGTGGCACATACAGTAATTGTGAAGTGGAAGGAAAATGATAAATGGTTTTCAACATTTTTTACAAATAAAATGTGAAAAGTGTGGTGTGCATTTGTATTCAGCCCCACTGAGTCAATGCTTTGTAGAACAAAGGAAAGACACACTAAGGAGAGATATAGTGCTGTTCACCGCAATATGGACAGTGATAAATGGGGAAAGGTCCCCCAGGGGGGGTTTTAGGCAGCTAATTTATTACTTTTTAATAAAGAAATTCAATGCTTTATTCAATGTTTATTCGCTAATACCTATAGTTAGCTATGCTTTGTAGAACCACCTTTTGCTGCAATTACTGCAGCTAGTGTGTGAGTACACGACTGCTGTGAGTGCATGTGTTGTATTATTGAGAACCTGTGTATTGTATTGTTGAGTATCTGTGTATTGTTGGGTATTAGTGTTAGGAAGCTAGTTGTTAATTTATTTGGACAGAGTATAATTCCCAATCCCCATTTAATTAGTGTATATGATTCCCAGCGGGTGTGGAGATGCGACTCGATGTACTGTACATCTTGCGTATGTATGAGTTTCTTGATCATCCGATCGAGGACAAATACTGCTGTGCAAAATGTAAGCACGTCGTTTCCCTGGAAGCCCAGGTTCTGAATCTAGGGAAGCAACTGTCCTAGATGACTCTCCATACTAAAGAAGAGTTGGGATCATACCAAGCAGGTGCCGGCAGGGGCCAGCACACCCGAAGCGTGGTGGAGAACACATTTGGAATCCTGGCCTGCCGGTTCCACCTATTTCTGACACCTATCCATATGGCGGAGTATAAACTGAACCATATTATACTGGCGTGCTGCATTCTCCATAACTTTTTAAGGAAACATTCGGCCAACTATGCTGGCTCAGTTGGGCCTGAGGCCGGAATGATACATGAAACCACACTGACGGCGCTTGAA
The DNA here is from genome assembly GCF_042186555.1 of Aquarana catesbeiana. Classification (NCBI taxonomy): domain Eukaryota; kingdom Metazoa; phylum Chordata; class Amphibia; order Anura; family Ranidae; genus Aquarana; species Aquarana catesbeiana. The sequence continues at coordinate 92,951,583 of NC_133326.1, read as the reverse complement.
AGCGGCTGTCCTGGCTTGCCCTCCCTGAGTGCCCGTGATGTCCGGTTACGATACCTGGAGTTCTTTGCGGGTAGGGGGGGCCATCAATATGCCAGCAAATATGTGAAGCCTTTTTATAATAAAAAAAAACAAAAAAAAGACATTCTTTGTGGACATTTACTGCTTGTGTTTGTTTTAGCTGTCCCTGACAGAAATGTGTTGAGTCAAGAAAATGGCGTGATTGTGTAACCTTATACAAAGCACCGTTGGCTGTTATTTACTAAATGCAAAGACACATTTCACTACAAGTGCACTTGCAACTGCACTGAAACTGCACTTGTAGTGCCAAGAGGATTTGCCCTTAGTAAATAACCCCCATTTTCTCTGAAAACAGCAATGACATAACCCCAAAAGTGTTGTAGCGTTGAGACAATCTACACATTCTTGATTAACAAACTTTTTTATACCTGCACAATCACATGTGCATTTACCAAAGGTTTTTCAAACAAACCAACATGTTTGTTGTATAACAATTTTTGGGGTAGCATTATCAAAAATAGAAATGTCCATTTACGATAAAACAGGCCTGTGTAAAACCAACAAGAAAGACACAAATCTTGAACTTACAAACTGTAGAACTTGAAGGCAATATCAGACATGAATATTTCGGAACTGTGTTTGATATTGCGTTCAGATGGTGTGAGGTCACCCCAGGAAAAGCCAAATTTGGAAGATGCACACCAATTTACGAATTTCAACATGTGCTAGCTGCCATCACGGGGGATCAAGGGACGTGTTTTGGGGGAGAAACCCCTTCCTCACAGCTACTTTATTATTGAGGAAGGTTTTGCACACCCAAAATGCATCCATTGATCTCCCGTGATGGCAGATAGCACATGTGATAGCACATGATGACACACTGTGTGCATCCTCCAAATTTGTCTTTTGGAAAAATCACAAAAACATTTTGCACATTGTAGCACACCAAAAAACAAAGGGATTTGGAGGGGCTTTAAACTCGCCCCAAAACATCAATGATGTTTTTATTTTTTGGAATAACATCATTGATGTTTTTCTTGATGTTTTCCAATTGTAAATTACACCCCATGATCTCCCTGATCAGGATCTGGGCACTTTCGGATGTGAAAGGATCTGGATCCACAACATCACGATCACCTAAAAAGAGAGGAACCCCAAAAAAAAATTAGGTCTCAAAAATCTGCCAGCATACATCTCTTACCTGAGCCTGTGGTCGCAGACTCACCTGTTGTGGTGACTAGTTCCACCACGTCTTCCTCCTCCTGCTCAGCTTGTGTTGGGGGGATTTCCCCTTCTTCCAGAGGGGGGTGGGCTCTGGTCTCCTCGGATGAGGGGTGTCCTCCGAGTCTTTTCTCCCCTATGTAAAACAAAAAGGTATAATTAGCACACAGATATTTGATGGCAGAACTATAAATAGGAAACATTGCTTGGAAGTGGGGTACAATTGGCAAGTTTAGCAGAGTTCCAAAATGTAGCATTTTCAGTGTCCTTTGTCAAGCTGCAATACTTTACCTGTTTGGTACAAGCTTCACAGATGTAGCACCCCCACCCCTATAGTATACACTGGAGAACCTGTGTGGCCCCCTAATAAAAATGGTGTTCTTGTGTCCCACACTAGTGCTCCAGCGTCCAGATGTGTAAACTGCTGCTGAGTGTCCTCTCCTTACACAGAATCTAGTTTGCATTTCATTCTAGTAACAAAGCCATCTACACAACCAAATTCTTTTAAGACAAGTATAGGGCGTAAAAATGGTGGCCAAATGCATATGGCCTAAACAATGGTATTTTATAGTCCGACAGAAAAATGTTTGATACGAACGAATAATGTGCCCATGAACATGAAAGTTGCCATTTTAAACTGTACAACAGTTCCTAAAAGCACATGGAGCAGCACGAACGTTCTAAACATCAAAAGAATAGGAACACAGCACAACTACTTACTTTTTTGCAGCACTCCCTGGATCTTTCTGTACTGCTCATGTTCTCTTAATTTGAGGTCCAACCACCACTTCCTGAGCTGATCCTTCGATCGTCGTACCCCGAATTTCCGGTGCAGACGCCTGACCACTTTCGCCATGATCTTGGCCTTTCTGATATTGGGGTTGGGGTAAGGTCCATACTTTCCGTCATAGTCGGCCTTCTTCAGGATGTCCACCATCTCCAACATCTCCCCAAAGGACATATTTGTGGCCTTAAATCGTCTCCTTCTGGATCGGGACGTTTCCGGCTCCGGGCTTTCCTCCTCCTCCTCCTCGTTGCTACAATTATCACGATCATGCTGTGTATCTGCCATGTGCTCTTCCCCCACTGCGCCGAATGAAAAGGGGCGGGGAATAGACTAGAAAGAACGTCAGGGGCGGGCGGAGTTACACGCATGCGCAGTGTGTATAAAGCGTAACACGTGTGCGTCTTACGCACGATCTGTGAGCGGAGGAAGGAGCATCGGAGGCGCCGATCGTGATAACGAAGGTAGGATCTAAACTTGGGCCTATACTGCTTCGGAATGGAAGCCTATATTGTAACAAGATTAGGGGAGTTTGGCCTGACATTAAGGTTTGTCTTGTGTTGTGTCTTGCAGAGAAAATGGATGGGTTAAACGACCACAATTTCCTCCCCCTGTTCATAGACAAGTACAGGGAGCTGCCCTGTCTGTGGCAGGTGAGACATCCTCATTATAATAATAAACAAAAGAGGCAGGCAGCGCTGGAGAAACTGCTGGAGTTGGTGAAGCCGGTGGTCCCCACAGCAACCATCCCCTATTTAAAAACCAAAATTGGTGGCCTGAGGAGCACTTATCTTAGGGAGCGCAAGAAGGTCACGGATTCCCAGAGATCCGGAGCTGCAGCAGATGACATTTATGTCCCCAGGCTGTGGTACTATGAGAGACTGCTATTTCTGTCAGACCACACTGAAGTCAGGGAATCCCTCTCCTCTCTTCCTTCCACTCTTCCTTCCATCCCAGCTGAGGCTTCCGATGTCCAACCTGGGCCTTCCAGCCAGGAAGAAATGGAGGAGCTCAGCTGGAGCCAGGTATAGCATTGTTCTACAGATTTCTGGTCAATAAATAAATTATGTTTATTAGATGTTATTATTGATCACTAATTGCTGAGTGCAAAAAGTGTTTTACATATCAATAGACAGTAGTGGGCACCCAAAATTGGGACAAGAATGAAAAATGCTGGGCTCAGAAGGATAGTCTGTTATATTTGGTAACAGTCAATTTGCAACAGTCAGGAGGTGAAAATTGTGTGTGATTGATGAATCAAAAACTAAAACTATGTCCCTTTTTCATACACAGGAAGACCTCAGGCAGGAGGAGGTTGTGGAATGTGGCAGTCAGGAGGAGGCGGGGATTAGTGGCAGCCAGGAGGAGGCGGGGCTAAGTGGCAGCCAAGAGAAGCCTGGGACCAGTCGCAGCCTGACAGAATCACAGGTTCCTCCCCTCCGCCTTCCATATAAAAGAGCCAGGAAGACGTCTCCCATGCATGATTCTGCGCTCAGGCTGATTCAGGAGGCTTCTGCGTCCCTCCGAGCCTTACCCACTCCTGAAGAGGCCTTTGCCTGCATGGCTGCCACAAAACTGCAGGGCATGCAGGTGGGTCAACGCAAGCTCTGTGAAGACCTTCTGTTTAAAGTCCTACGTAAGGGGGTGAGTGGGGAACTAACACCCAAGACCGACGTGATTGAGTTGGACCATCCTCCTCCTCCTCTTCCTCCTGCTGCCACAACTCCACCACCAGAGCCACCGTGTGGAAGGAAGCATGGAAGGAAGACAAGAGAGTGATGGCCCTGGGTTCAGTCTGGTCCGACAAAAGCTGCAGTCTCTTGTATGACCACAGCCTGGGGACACAGATGTCATCTGCTGCTTTCCGGATTTCTGGGACTTCTGGACCAGACTGCCCTCCCTTAGATAAGGACTCCTCAGGCCACCAATTTTGCTTGAAAATAGTTGATGTGTGCCCTGGGGGTCCAAGGCTTCACCCACTTCTGCTGTTTCTCCAGCGTTGCCTCCCTCTTTGTTTAGTTGTGACCCCTTAATAAAATTTTTTTAGGGAAATTCTACTCTCCTGTGTGTGTTTTAATCCAAAAAGGACAGTTTGTTGGTGACGATTCAGGTACATTTCTAACATAAAATGTGAAATTAACAAGGGACACCAACATCAAAAAATCTCCGACAGATTAAATAGAACAACATATCAATGGTGTTGTGGTAACTTGACACAAAAAACACACAAACATTTTCGGGAGTACAAATAAAAATCCAAAAAAAAAAAATATATAACACCCTTCAAAAAAATACAAACACAAAAAAAAAGAATCTACATTAAAGCCAAAAAAAAAAAAAAAAAAAAAAAAAACCACACACAACAAAATTAATTTTGTCAGATGTGAGAAATCAAAATATATTGAGGGAATCCCGATAAATAGTAACGAAATAAGTTTGTGAGAAGTCTGTGTGAATATGAGCAGCAAAACTACTTTATTCTTGTCACATTATAAAGAAGAAGAGAGTGCGCTGTATTAAACCATTTTTAACATTGCAGCGTGATGAAAGTGCTGTATCCATTGCGAACGCTAAGTTTACCAGAACGAGCTGTTCCGTGTCGGAATTTCTTCTGAGCATGCGTGGCACTTTGTGCGTCGGAACAGGCCACACACGGTCGGAATTGACGCGATTGGGTTTTGTTGTCGGAAAATTTTATCTCCTGCTCTCCAACTTTGTGTGTCGAAAAATCCGATGGAAAATGTCCAATGAAGCCCGCACACGGTCGGAATTTCCGACAACACACTCCGATCGGACATTTTCCATCGGAAAATCCGACCATGTGTACGGGGCATAACATCTGCATCAGATTAAATCTGCTTGTTAGTATGTAGGTAAAGAGGGTAAATCATCACGCAGTGTTGCACAAGATGTTGGTTGTTCACAGTCGGCTGTGCCTAAAACATGGACCAAATACAAACAACATGGGAAGGTGGTTAAAGGCAAGCATACTGGTAAACCAAGGAAGACATCAAAGCGTCAAGACAGAAAACTTAAAGCAATATGCCTTGAAAACAGAAAATGTACAACAAAACAAATGGAGGAACAAATGGGAGGAAACTGGAGTCAACATCTGTGACTGAACTGTAAGAAACCGCCTAGAGGAAATGGGATTTACATACAGAAAAGCTAAAAGAAAGCCATCTCTAACACCTAAACACAAAAAAAACAAGGTTACAATGGGTGAAGGAAAGGCAATCGTGGACTGTGGGTGATTGGATGAAAGTCATATTCAGTGATGAATCTCGAATCTGTATTGGGCAAGGTGATGATGCTGGAACTTTTGTTTGGTGCCATTCCAATGAGATTTATGCAGACGACTGTCTGAAGAAAACATGCAAATTTCCACATTCAATTATGATATGGGGCTGCATGTCAGGTAAAGGCACTGGGGAGATGGCTGTCATTAAATCTTCAATAAATGCACAGGTTTACATTGAAATTTTGGACACTTTTCTTATCCCAACTATTGAAAGGATGTTTGGGGATGATGAAATCATTTATCAAGATGATAATGCATCTTGCCATAGAGCAAAAACTGTGAAAAAATTCCTTGAAGAAAGACACATAAGGTCAATGTCATGGCCTGGAAACAGTCTGGATCTCAATCCAATTGAAAATCTGTGGTGGAAGTTAAAGAAAATGGTCCATGACAAGGCTCCAACCTGCAAAGATGATTTGGCAACAGGAATCAGAGAAGGTAGGAGCCAGATTGATGAAGAATACTGTTTATCACTCATTAAGTCAATGCCTCAGAGACTGCAAGCAGTTATAAAAGCCAGAGGTGGTGCAACAAAGTACTAGTGATGTGTTGGAGTGTTATTTTGTGTGTTTGTTTTTCATGATTCCATCATTTTTTCCTCAGAATTGAGTGATTCCATAATTTATTCCCTGTGCTTGTTCTATAAATCTAACTTTTACTGGCCACCACAATTATTTTTCTTGATTTCTTTTAGTTTTTCTTAAAGCCAGAAAGTTTCCATTTGAAATGCCTTTAGTTTTTTGCCATGTCTGTGATCTGCTTTTTTTCTACAACAATAAACAACTGAAGGAACATCCTCAGGGACTGGTGATTCCATAATTTTTGCCAGGGGTTGTATTATATTGTTGAGTACCTGTGTATTGTTGGGTATTAGTGTTAGGAGGCTAGTTGTTAATTTACTGGACAGAGTATAATTCCCAATCCCCATTTAATTAGTGGATATGATTCCCAGCGGGTGTGGAGATGTGACTCGATGTACTGTACAGCTTGTGGCATGTATGAGTTCCTTGATCATCCGATCGAGGACAAATACTGCTGTGCAAAATGTAAGCACATTGTTTCCCTGGAAGCCCAGGTTCTGAATCTAGGGAAGCAACTGTCCTAGATGACTCCATACTAAAGGAGAGTTGGGATCGTACCAAGCAGGTGCCGGCAGGGGCCAGCACAGAGGCGGGTGGAGATAAAGAGGTGCAGGCACCAGAGCAGAGTAGATGGGTGACAGTCAGGAAGGGTAGAGGGGAAAGAGTCAGGGAGGCCAATTCCAGGCTGGAACATCCCAATTAGGGATGAGCCGAACACCCCCCAGTTCGGTTTGCACCAGAACTTGTGAACGGACCTAAAGTTTGCGCAAACTTTAGAACCCCATTAAAGTCTATGGGACTCGAACGTTCAAAATCAAAAGTGCTAATTTTAAAGGCTAATATGCAAGTTATTGTACTAAAAAGGATTTGGGGACCCGGGTTCTGCCACAGGGGATATGTATCAATGCAAAAAAAATGTTTAAAAACGGCCATTTTTTCGGGAGCAGTGATTTTAATGATGCTTAAAGTGAAAAAAAAAAGTAAAATATTCCTTTAAATATCATACCTGGGGGGGTGTCTATAGTATGCCTGTAAAGTGGCGCTTGCTTCCCATGCTTAGAACAATCCCTGCACAAAATGACATTTTTAAAAGGAATAAAAGTCATTTAAAAAACTGCTTGCAGCTTTAATGTAATGTTGTGTACCGGCAATATGGATGAAAATCAGTGAGACAAATGGCATGGGTACCCCCCCAGTCCATTACCAGGCCCTTTGGGTCTTGGATGCATATTAAGGGGAACCATGCATATTAAGGGGAACCCCTCACCCAAATTAAAAAAAGGAAAGGCGTGTGGCCCCCAGGCCCTATATACTCTGAACACAAGTAAAGGGGCATTGCAAACAAGACAGGGACTGTAGGTTTGTTGTTAAGTAGAATCTTTTTGCAATTTTGAACTGGTACATTTTAACATGTTTAGCTCCAGCCAAAAAATCTATTTTAAGCTTTTAGGAAAACATAGGGAAGGGTTATCACCCCTGTAACATTTGTTTTGCTGTTTGTGCACCTCTTCAGAAGATTTCACCTCACTTTCTGTCCGAAAAAACAAATGTTTTTTCGAAAATTTGGGGTTTTTAGTGAAACAAGGAATGGTGATAAAGCATCAGTGAAGAGGAGACATGTTTTTCCCATATTAAATCTTACAGGAGAGAATTTCCCTTCCTAGGGGTAGATTTCATCCCACTTCCTGTTGTCTCCTTCCATTTGCAAGTAGGAGTCGTTTGTAAGTTGGATGTTTGAAAGTAGGGGCCTGCCCTATATACTCTGCAGAAATTGGGGCCTTAGGTGTTGGTGTTGCCACAACACTGTAAGCCCTCACAGTTACTCTTGGTGGGCGCAGGAACGGGCCCTGCTGTGAATTATTAGATCAAGAAATGTAATGTAGCATGTCCCTGTTGAATAGGGGTAGAAAAATTGGGCCTTAGGCACTGGTGCCACAACACTGCAACCCCTCACAGATGCTATAGCTGGAGTGCAGGAATGAGCCCTGCTGCAAAGTATTGCATCAAAAATTGTAATTACACGCCCCCGTTAAACAGGGGCAGAAAAATTGCCACAACACTGCAACCCCTCACAGATGCTATAGTTGGAGCACAGGAATGAGCCCTGCTGCAAAGTATTGCATCAAAAATTGTAATTATACGGGGGGGCGTGGCCTGACCTGGCATGGAGGAGAAGGACGTCTAATTCCAGAGCTCCGTCCGCCATAGGCAAAGCTACAGAATCTCTGAGGTATTCCCTTCACACACCGAGCCCACAACATGGGGACAGCATCCAGGAATTCCTCGGCATCTCGTTCCCGTTCCCCCAGAGACCTCACTGGGTCACAAACTCACAATATTCCGGAAATGTTCAGGGCCGGCAGAGGCAACATGGCGCCTTCCCGCCACGGAGCAGCCCTCTCACAACCGCTGCCTCTACCTCCACACCATACTACGTCCCCGACCTCCATCACTGCACACTCCACCGAGGGGGATGGGGGGGGTTGTTCTCACCCGCCAACCTCCGATCAACATGCAGGATCTACGCTCCGTTGCGGACGACATCAAAGACACCCTCTCCACTGCCATAGCTGAGCTCAGGGTGGATCTCCGCGCCCTGAATGATCGTGTACAGATCATGGAGAAGGTGACTGATCGCCATGACGCCGCTATAATCTCCAATACTGAACACAGACTACCACACAATGCAGATGCGGGACATGCAGCAACACCTTGAAGACCTCGATAACAGGGGTCGGAGGCACAATCTAAGAATCAGAGGCCTTCCGGAATCCATTGAGGGAGACCGTATCTCGCAGGAAGTTGTGAGCGTTTTTAATGGCCTCCTTCATCAACCTCCACAGACCCCCATCGCCATGGAGAGAATCCACCGCGCACTTCGTCCTAAAGGCAGGGAGAGTGACCCCCCGCGTGACATAATCTGCTGCATAGTGGACTATAAATTGAAGGAGGAAATCATGCAGTGAGCCAGGGGCAAACAACAAATCCTTCGAGGGAACCCCCATTCAGATCTACCAGGATCTCTCGGGTATCACTCTGCAGCATAGGCGAGACCTGAAACCCCTTCTGGATACCCTCAAAGGGAAAAATATCCCATACAAATGGAAGTTTCCCTTTTGCCTCTTGGCCTCTACGCACGGTCGTACCACTCTCCTCTAGGTACCAGAAGTCTTGCCTCACTTCTGTGACATGCTTGGCATTCCGGTGGTCCCTGTACCAAATTGGTATGCAGCCTTCCGCCCCGCTTCCTCACAACGTGATACGTTCCGGGAGGAACCCATGGTTGCTCAAACATCCAGACACCGCAGGAGACGTTTGCCCCACGACTTTGCCGCGGTATAGAAGAGCCTGCAGAGACCGCTAATACCTGTTGAAAAGGTCATTACCAACCGTCAGTGCCTCCAAGGTTACGGCACCCATCCGTAAGTTTGATTTGCTTTCTTTTTACTATTGTTCCAAGGGCACGCTTTTACATTTGTTTTATCAGTGCCCATTCTGGACATTATCGGCTTAAAGGTCCTGACCCTTAGAGTTGTGCCTCTATCCCACATCCTCTACCCTCACTGAAGAACCCTCCGTTTTATGACTGTTCATTTTCACCTCACTCTCTTCGAGGGAAAAGGGTCAAAACCTGCTGCCCCATCGCTACTAAGGTCTACCTCCTTTCACGTTCCATGGTGCCTTCAAGGAGTAGACTGCTCTCACTGAACTTCGCAACATTAAGCCGGATACTACATTCACCAGGATGCATTGTGGTACCGGACTCCGCCCAGCATCCTCCACTAAAGCCCTATTGCTACGCCTATCTACGTGGACACTTTGGACTCGCTCTTCAATCAAGCCTGTCCCAGGACCTCTTCAACCCCAGCGATGTTCCTCTCCTCCGTGCTCCCATCCAATAGACTGCATCAGTGTCCCCTCAGACGGACTTTCACCACCCATCGGCTCACCTAGGATTTCAAAAGAACCGGCGCACATGACCCGCGTATCCGAAACCCCCTCCTGAACAGACAAGCATGGGACTCATAAGCTGATCACCCGTACCCCTCTGTCCAAGCTGGAACTGTCGGGTAACATCCAAGTGTCTCCCAGGTTTTCATAACATATGCTTTTTATTGAAAGGGTTCCTTGGAGGGACTTCTGCGCTACTAGCTTAAAACGTGTAATAAATAATTAATGTGGGTAATGCTGCAAGATCAGAATAGTGAACACTACTCACTACAAAGTGACTTAGAATGATGCACAATAAAACCTATTGTGTAAGTGACTTCGCGCAATGCCCCTATGTAAGCTGTTGTAATAAACAAACAATATACATATGGATGCACAAATAAAATTGAAATTAAAACAAGTGTTGTGGTTCCACTCTTCAGATTAATAAGTGAACAAAGTGCATTAGTGTATAAACAGCATCAATATCAATATAAATGCACAAATAAATAATATTAAAACAAGTGTTGCAGTTCCACTCTTCAAAATAATAAGTGAACGAAGTGCATTAATGTGTAAATATATATTAGTCCATAATAAACCGTAGCTAAAGTGCTAAAAAAATATTATCACATACAAAGTAATGAAAAAGGGTCTCCAATAGGGTGAGAACGTTTAGCCAAAAAATGTTATTGAAAATATCCGCTTACATTAAAATAATTACTGTTGCGCCAAACATCAGCAGAGAAAACAACGTGGTAACGATACCCGCTACGTCACTTCCGGTCCGCGCTATTTCCGGTTACGTCCTACGCGTTCCGTCATATCACATGACTTCCTCAGGGCACCGGATTGGAAGATACCTTTATTTATATAGTTGGGACAGGAAGTGTTGTAATCGCCATTTTGTTGTAGACCAAGTGTGTATAAGTAACGGCGGCCATCATAAGAGAGATGGTCGCATCCAAGCCTTATAGATAAAGTTTCTATTTAAACAAAGAGGAAAAAAAATTGCTGAAAAGAAATGTCAGTCCGCGAGTGTCAACCACTCTAATGCATATGGTAAACGTACGATCGACAAGCGCTCGGTGTGCGATCATATCCCATAGTTAATTCAAATGAGGCAATATAATTTGTAGTTAAGTTATTCTTCTGGGAATTTAATAACGTACTACCATTCAGATACATGTAATCCAGCTCATAGCAATAAAAGCCCAAAAATGGATACAAAATAAGTTAAAAGGTAAATTAAAAAACGGAGATTAAAATATAAAAATTATTTTTAAAATTACGTATATGTAAAATACAATAATGATAATAAAACCGATAAGGACATGTAAGTGTAAACGATATTTCGCACACCGGAAATGAGATATTGGGTTTACATTAATAGACATATGGAAATAAGTTAATAATCGCTTATAAAACAGTTTAAGTCGAATTCTATATTTAACCCCTCAGGTGCTATTGTCCTAATTTTATGTATCCACTTGGATTCCTTTTGACTAAGGGTCCTGATTTTGTGGTCTCCTCTCCATGATCTATTGTATTTTTCTATGCCCCAGAACAGTAGTCCTGTGGGGTCTTTGTTATGCACTAATGAGAAGTGTTTGGATACATTATGTTTAGGACAGCCTTTTCTGATATTTTCTTGTTAAATATATTTGAGTTTTCACAGAAGAAATAAAATGATACAATACATGGATACATATCAATCATCAGAAGATCTTTGCAGTATGATAAAAAAGATAAATAAATAAGTTAATAAAATAAAGTAATTTTAGAAATATCTTACAACCATATTTACTATACACTAGTTGGGATTCTAGATGTAAGATTAGAGAAATAAATCAAGTTATTAGACTAAGTATCCATAGGAATATTTTAGGAAATAATAAAAGAAAAGGAGAGGGAGGAGAGATAAAGATGGAAAGAAGGAAAGAAGAGAAAAAAAAAAAAAAAAAAAAAAAGAGAGAGAGAGAGTTTCCCGGGATGATGATCCAGCTCTCATTAGGTATACAAATATAATATATATTTCAGTAATAATATGATATATATATATCTTAGTGTGGTAACAACAGAGATTGGTCAAAATCTGTAGGGAGGTAGTTTTTAACCCATGGTTGCCAAATTTTGCGAAATGTATTTATTTTATTTTCTTCAATAGCTGTCATCTTGGCATATAAAAGTGCTCTGTTCATTCTGTGTTTAGCTTCAGCAAGAATTATGCCGCGTACACACGGTCGGACTTTTCAGCTACAAAAGTCCGACAGCCTGTCCGACAGACTTTCGATGGACTTTCGACGGACTTGCGGCGGACTTTCTAACGAACAGACTTGCCTACACACGATCACACAAAAGTCCGTCGAATTCTTACGTGATGACGTACACCGGACTAAAATAAGGAAGTTCATAGCCAGTAGCCAATAGCTGCCCTAGCGTGGGTTTTTGTCCGTCAGACTAGCATACAGACGAGCGGATTTTTCGACCGGACTCGAGTCCGTCGGAAAGATTTGAAGCATGTTTCAAATCTAAAGTCCGTCGGATTTGAGGCTGAAAAAGTCCGTTGAAAGTCCGGAGAAGCCCACACACGATTGGATTACCAGCCAGCTTTAGTCCGTCAGCGTCCGTTGGACTTTTGTAGACGAAAAGTCCGACCGTGTGTACGCGGCATTAGATTTTGGGACTTCCACGCCTTGGCAATTGTTTGTTTAGCTGCAGTGCTAAGTTGGATAAACAATTGGAATTATTATTATTATACAGTATTTATATAGCGCCAACAGTTTACGTAGCGCTTTACAACTTGAGGGTAGACAGTACAAATACAATACAATTTGATACAGTAGGAATCAGAGGGCCCTGCTCCTTAGAGCTTACAATCTAGGAGGGAAGGTCAAGAGATACAAGAGGTAATAACTATGGGTGATGTGCTGATTGAGAAGATAAATGTACAGTTGTTAGGTGGGGGCCAGATAGGCTTCTCTGAAGAGGTGAGTTTTCAGGGATCGTCTGAAAGTGGATAAAGTAGGAGAAAATCGGACGGATTGGGGTAGAGCATTCCAGAGGATGGGGGAGGCTCTGGAGAAGTCCTGAAGGCGAGCATGGGATGAGGTGACAAGGGAGTTTGAGAGCAGGAGGTCTTGGGAGGAGCGAAGGGAACGATTAGGTTGGTATTTTGTGACTAGGTTAGAGATGTAGCTGGGGGCCAGGTTGTGGATGGCTTTGTAAGTTATAGTTAGTATCTTGAATTTAATTCGGTGACTGAGCGGCAGCCAATGGAGGAATTGGCAGAGGGGTGTGGCAGACGCTGAGCGGTTTGTGTGGTGGATGAGCCTGGCAGCAGCGTTCATGATGGACTGAAGTGGGGATAGCCTATTTAGAGGTAAACCAATGAGGAGGGAGTTGCAGTAGTCGAGGCGGGAGATGACCAGGGAGTGGATTAGAAGCTTTGTGGTGTCATTGGTTAGGAAGGGGCGTATCTTGGAGATGTTGCAAAGACTGAGGTGGCTCAGTGATAGTGATAGAATGTGGGGTCGAAAGGTTAGTTCAGAGTCCAGGATTACACCTAGGACCTTGGCGTGGGGAGATGGGTTGATAGTTGAGCCGTTGATCTTGACAGGGAAATCAGGGGAAGTGGCACCTGAGGGAGGAAATATCATGAGCTCGGTTTTGGATAGGTTGAGTTTGAGAAAGTGATGTGACATGCAGGCTGATATGTCTGATAGTAAGTTGGTAATGCGCAAGGAGACAGATGGAGAGAGCTGGGGGGTGGAGAGATAGATTTGGGTGTCATCAGCGTAGAGATGATATTTAAAGCCGTGGGAGGCAATCAACTGACCCAAGGAGGTGGTGTAGATTGAGAAAAGGAGAGGTCCAAGAACAGAACCTTGGGGGACACCAATGGAAAAAGGAAGAGGAGAGGAGGAAGTAGAGTTGTAAGTGACACTGAAGGAGCGGTGGGATAGGTAGGATGAGAACCAGCGAAGAGTACAGTCACGGAGACCAAAAGAGTGGAGTTTTTTGAGGAGGAGGGGGTGGTCTACTGTGTTAAAGGCAGCAGAGAGATCCAGGAGAAGTAGTACAGAATAGTGTCCATTGGCTTTAGCCATTAGTAGGTCATTTGAGAGTTTAAGGAGAGCAGTTTCCGTGGAGTGTTGAGGGCGAAAACCGGACTGAAGGGGATCAAGAAGTTTATTCATGGTCAGATGGTCGCTTAGTCGGTTGTAGACCAGTCTTTCAAGAAGTTTGGAGGAGAAGGAGAGTAAGGAGATGGGACGTAAGTTGTTGAGATTGGTGGGATCCAGTGAGGGCTTTTTTAGTATGGGGGTGACTAGCGCATGTTTTAGAGAGTTTGGGAAGATGCCACAAGAGAGGGAGAGGTTGAAAATGTGAGTTAGAGAGCGTAGAATCGAGTCAGAGGGTGAGCGTAGCATTTGCGAGGGAACAGGATCCAGGGGGCAAGTGGTTAGATGAGTGCTAGATAAAAAAGTTTAGCAACCTCAGTAATAGTAGCAGGGTTGAATGAGGGAAGTATTGATTGTATCTGTGGACATGGGGTGTTGCATGGGGGAGGTTTTTGCGCATTGGTGATCTCCTAGTTTGAAGTGATTGGCAATTGAGTATGGGTGAGTATTGTGGGTTTAAGGTTTAGGAGTGCCGTTGCAGGATCTGGAGGAATCATGATTTCCAGGGCTTTAGAAGCCATAAGAAATATATTCTTCCAGAATTCTTCAACTACGGGGCATTGCCACCATATGTGAAAATGTGTTCCTGCTGTGTCACATCCTCTAAAGCAATTAGGTGAATATGTGGGGACAAATTTAGCTATTCTAGCTGGTATAAGGTACCAGCGCGCTAGAACCTTGTAATTAGTTTCTACAGCAAAACAATTTGGAGAGGAAGTTTTGGTGGCTGACCATATATTCGACCAATCTTGTTTATTAAACACTCGATTCATATCTTGTGCCCATTTAGTTGTGTATGAGGGTAGAAACTCACTAGATATCATATTAAGTTGGAAATATAATATTGAGATAAGTCCTCTAATGTGTGGATCACTTATACAAATCCGCTCAAATTGAGTCATTTGAGTTGAGCCTGTACTAAGAAGTGGTTCATAAAAATGTTTAATTTGTAAATATCGAAATATTTCAGTTTTAGGTAACCCAAAGGTTTCACATAGTACAGGAAATGTATAAATAGCTTTAGTCGAGGAAAGATTGTATAAACGAGTCAGGTTCGTAGAGGTCCATGCAGAGAATGATTTTGGGAATTTCCAGGCAGGATAAAAGGCTGGATTATTAAGAAATGAAAGCAAGGGATTATGTGTTGATTGAAGATTATGTGCAAATTTACATTTATCCCATACTGCTAGGGTCTGTTTCGTTATAGGATTAGAAAGGATGTATTCTATCAGCAGGACAGAGCCAAAACATATTTGCCACTCAGATAGGGTCACTTT